>NC_079201.1:32594898-32730489 GCF_029499605.1 Hyla sarda | reverse complement strand
TAGACGATATGCTTATTAACAACACATATATGTTCATGTATAAGGTGGAGACTATGACATCTCTGCAGGTCTAGATATTACATCTAGCCTGATTGTTATCAGTAATTAATATAAATATTAATTACCTGTCCTGTGGTTCCTTTCTTGCAGTTGACGGGGGTACAGGTCACTTTCACCTTCTCACCGGACATCAGTCACCTGTAAAAAGACACAGGTATGATAACATGTTCCTGATACATGCTACAGACGCTAATATATATAACACTCTAGGGCCAGAACTACTTATCTCAGGGATTATGAAACCGCATAAGAAAAAGGAACAAAAAAAAAATGGAACACATTGGGATTTAGATGATAGGGATTTTTATTTCTATAGTAGTGCAGTGTACTACTCCTCCCCATCATCCCAGGATGATGTTGACGCAGACTATTGACAGGTTTTTGGAGGGTTTGTTTTTGTAATGTTTGGGTTATGTCTTAATTTTCATTTATTTATTCATACATTTTAAGGGTAATATATGTTTTCTTTGGGGGAGGGGGCAGAAAATGTTATAAATTATTATTGTGTATTTCTTTTTTCAAAAGCATTTCTGCCTTTCTACTGTTTTCTTTTTCTTTTTTTGTTGGTGGGGGAGGGGGGGGGGTCAATAAATCATGTTATTACACTTTTATTTTATGGGTTGTTTTTTTCACCCATATTCCCATTAGAGGGCAACCTTTCACCAAAGATCTGATTATTTCTATAAAACTCTGCACTACTATTGTGGTGCAGTGTATTATTCCTCTCAGCATTATTCTGACAGGCAGTGCATGGTTATGGCATTGTGAGGGATTTGTATGGGGTTATATAGTTTTTGGGGGAATTTTTATATATTTTTTCTATTTTCTTAATTTTATATTTCATACCAAATATGTTTTTTTAGGGATATTTTTGTAGAAGGTTTTTTACTTTTTTAATTATTTTATTAACCTTCTTTTTCTTTTATTGTTTTTAATGGAAATATGTCACCAGTGTCACCTACACAAAAGTGGCCGTACTGACAGATAGTGCAGGTGACACTGGTGACAACGGTACTTACCTTTTCCCCGGTTCAGTGGCGGAATCTCCGGTGATCTTCTCTGTTAAGCTTCAGCTCTGGCCAGCTTGGTGCATGGGCGGAGCATAGGGACATCACCACTGCTGTTCTTTAGCAGCGGGACCAAGCAGGGAGCAGTAGCGGTGATGTCACTAAGCTCTGCCAATGCCCCTAGCCGCTGCTGCTCTCTGCTGGACTCGTAGCAGCAGTGACATTCCTAAGCTCCACTCGTGCCCCAAGCCGGGCCTAGAGCTGAAGCTTAACAGAGAAGATTACCGGAGATCCCCTCCACGGAACGGGACAAGGCAAGGACCGTTGTCATTAGTGTCACCTGCACTATCTGTTGGTACCGACAGGTTAGTGCTGGTGACACTGGTGACAAATTTCCTTTAACTATTCCCATCAAGGGACATTGAGCAGCAATCTTTCGATAGCTATGTAATAATACACTGCACTAGTGTCTTAGGCCTCTTGTCATTATTCTAAAAGACAATGTATGGTTACAGTATTGTCAGGGGTTTTATTTTGGGTTTTTGGTTTTTAAATTTTTTTTTCTTTTTTAATGTTTTTTTTTAGAGTGTTCTGTTTAAATATTTTTTTTAACTTTTTTTTCTTTATTTTTTATTTTTTGGTCTTTTTTTAACAAATACGATGAGAGGCCCTTTCCCCAGTGATCTTTTGATCACCCATATAATACATTGCAATAGTGTTATAGTGCAGTGTATTATCGCTGTCAGCATTATGTTGACAGCCGATTTTTAATTATAGCTTATGTGAGGGGAGAAATGGGTTATTTTTTTTTATTCTTTTTTATATAAACATTGATTTTTTTGTAGGGGGTTGGGGTGGGGTGAATTATTTTATAAATTGTTTATTTTTAACTTCATTTACATAGGATCCGGGCAGAATACATTGCCATCTATGATGACGGTAATGTACGCTTGGAACCTCCGGCAATAGTTATTCCGGCTGAAAATTCCTAGCTAGCCTTTAAGTTTTTTTTTACAAAGGGGAATTTTAACAGCGATCTTAAGATCGCTCATATAATACACTGCCCTAGTATTAAAGTGCAGTGTATTATGTGTTTCATGATTATTTCAAACAGGCTATGTATTATTATGGCTATAGTCTTTTAATATATAGTTTTTTAATTCTCATTATTTTTATAATTATATATTTGTAGCAAAAACAAATTATTGATTTCTCTTCACATTACAGTTATGTTCTAAATCTGCAGTCAGTTTGTCTAAAGGAAACTTGTAAAACTTGGGGTAAGTCGGGTCTATTCTATTAAATATTGATAAAGGAATTCCTACTAATAAAAAACAGATATTAAGGATCATAAATGTTCCTATTCTCTGTACCTGAGACATGGTTGTGTTATATAAGAAGCTGTCCATAGACGATATGCTTATTAACAACACATATATGTTCATGTATAAGGTGGAGACTATGACATCTCTGCAGGTCTAGATATTACATCTAGCCTGATTGTTATCAGTAATTAATATAAATATTAATTACCTGTCCTGTGGTTCCTTTCTTGCAGTTGACGGGGGTATAGGTCACTTTCACCTTCTCACCGGACATCAGTCACCTGTAAAAAGACACAGGGTATGATAACATCTTCCTGATACATGCTACAGACGCTAATATATATAACACTCTAGGGCCAAGAACTACTTATCTCAGGGATTATGAAACCGCATAAGAAAAAGGAACAAAAAAAAAATGGAACACATTGGGATTTAGATGATAGGGATTTTTATTTCTATAGTAGTGCAGTGTACTACTCCTCCCATCATCCCAGGATGATGTTGACGCAGACTATTGACAGGTTTTTGGAGGGTTTGTTTTTGTAATGTTTGGGTTATGTCTTAATTTTCATTTATTTTATTCATACATTTTTAAGGGTAATATATGTTTTCTTTGGGGGAGGGGGCAGAAATATGTTTATAAATTATTATTGTGTATTTCTTTTTTCAAAAGCATTTCTGCCTTTCTACTGTTTTCTTTTTCTTTTTTTGTTGGTGGGGGAGGGGGGGGGGGGTCAATAAATCATGTTATTACACTTTTATTTTATGGGTTGTTTTTTTCACCCATATTCCCATTAGAGGGCAACCTTTCACCAAAGATCTGATTATTTCTATAAAACTCTGCACTACTATTGTGGTGCAGTGTATTATTCCTCTCAGCATTATTCTGACAGGCAGTGCATGGTTATGGCATTGTGAGGGATTTGTATGGGGTTATATAGTTTTTGGGGGAATTTTTATATATTTTTTCTATTTTCTTAATTTTATATTTCATACCAAATATGTTTTTTTAGGGATATTTTTGTATAAGTTTTTTTTTCTTTTTTAATTATTTTATTAACCTTCTTTTTCTTTTATTGTTTTTAATGGAAATATGTCACCAGTGTCACCTACACAAAAGTGGCCGTACTGACAGATAGTGCAGGTGACACTGGTGACAACGGTACTTACCTTTTCCCGTTCAGTGGCGGGAATCTCCGGTGATCTTCTCTGTTAAGCTTCAGCTCTGGCCAGCTTGGTGCATGGGCGGAGCATAGGGACATCACCACTGCTGTTCTTTAGCAGCGGGACCAAGCAGGGAGCAGTAGCGGTGATGTCACGAAGCTCTGCCAATGCCCCTAGCCGCTGCTGCTCTCTGCTGGACTCGTAGCAGCAGTGACATTCCTAAGCTCCACTCGTGCCCCAAGCCGGGCCTAGAGCTGAAGCTTAACAGAGAAGATTACCAGAGATCCCCTCCACGGAACGGGACAAGGCAAGGACCGTTGTCATTAGTGTCACCTGCACTATCTGTTGGTACCGACAGGTTAGTGCTGGTGACACTGGTGACAAATTTCCTTTAACTATTCCACATCAAGGGACATTGAGCAGCAATCTTTCGATAGCTATGTAATAATACACTGCACTAGTGTCTTAGGCCTCTTGTCATTATTCTAAAAGACAATGTATGGTTACAGTATTGTCAGGGGTTTTATTTTGGGTTTTTGGTTTTAAATTTTTTTTTCTTTTTTTAATGTTTTTTTTTAGAGTGTTCTGTTTAAATATTTTTTTTAACTTTTTTTTCTTTATTTTTTATTTTTTGGTCTTTTTTTAACAAATACGATGAGAGGCCTTTCCCCAGTGATCTTTTGATCACCCATATAATACATTGCAATAGTGTTATAGTGCAGTGTATTATCGCTGTCAGCATTATGTTGACAGCCGATTTTTAATTATAGCTTATGTGAGGGGAGAAATGGGTTATTTTTTTTAATTCTTTTTTATATAAACATTGATTTTTTTGTAGGGGTTGGGGTGGGGTGAATTATTTTATAAATTGTTTATTTTTAACTTCATTTACATAGGATCCGGGCAGAATACATTGCCATCTATGATGACGGTAATGTACGCTTGGAACCCTCCGGCAATAGTTATTCCGGCTGAAAATTCCTAGCTAGCCTTTAAGTTTTTTTTTTACAAAGGGGAATTTTAACAGCGATCTTAAGATCGCTCATATAATACACTGCACTAGTATTAAAGTGCAGTGTATTATGTGTTTCATGATTATTTCAACAGGCTATGTATTATTATGGCTATAGTCTTTTAATATATAGTTTTTTAATTCTCATTATTTTTATAATTATATATTTGTAGCAAAAACAAATTATTGATTTCTCTTCACATTACAGTTATGTTCTAAATCTGCAGTCAGTTTGTCTAAAGGAAACTTGTAAAAACTTGGGGTAAGTCGGGTCTATTCTATTAAATATTGATAAAGGAATTCCTACTAATAAAAAACAGATATTAAGGATCATAAATGTTCCTATTCTCTGTACCTGAGACATGGTTGTGTTATATAAGAAGCTGTCCATAGACGATATGCTTATTAACAACACATATATGTTCATGTATAAGGTGGAGGACTATGACATCTCTGCAGGTCTAGATATTACATCTAGCCTGATTGTTATCAGTAATTAATATAAATATTAATTACCTGTCCTGTGGTTCCTTTCTTGCAGTTGACGGGGGTACAGGTCACTTTCACCTTCTCACCGGACATCAGTCACCTGTAAAAAGACACAGGTATGATAACATGTTCCTGGATACATGCTACAGACGCTAATATATATAACACTCTAGGGCCAGAACTACTTATCTCAGGGATTATGAAACCGCATAAGAAAAAGGAACAAAAAAAAAATGGAACACATTGGGATTTAGATGATAGGGATTTTTTATTTCTATAGTAGTGCAGTGTACTACTCCTCCCCATCATCCCAGGATGATGTTGACGCAGACTATTGACAGGTTTTTGGAGGGTTTGTTTTTGTAATGTTTGGGTTATGTCTTAATTTTCATTTATTTATTCATACATTTTAAGGGTAATATATGTTTTCTTTGGGGGAGGGGGCAGAAAATGTTATAAATTATTATTGTGTATTTCTTTTTTCAAAAGCATTTCTGCCTTTCTACTGTTTTCTTTTTCTTTTTTTGTTGGTGGGGGAGGGGGGGGGGTCAATAAATCATGTTATTACACTTTTATTTTATGGGTTGTTTTTTTTCACCCATATTCCCATTAGAGGGGCAACCTTTCACCAAAGATCTGATTATTTCTATAAAACTCTGCACTACTATTGTGGTGCAGTGTATTATTCCTCTCAGCATTATTCTGACAGGCAGTGCATGGTTATGGCATTGTGAGGGATTTGTATGGGGTTATATAGTTTTTGGGGGAATTTTTATATATTTTTTCTATTTTCTTAATTTTATATTTCATACCAAATATGTTTTTTTAGGGATATTTTTGTAGAAGGTTTTTTACTTTTTTAATTATTTTATTAACCTTCTTTTTCTTTTATTGTTTTTAATGGAAATATGTCACCAGTGTCACCTACACAAAAGTGGCCGTACTGACAGATAGTGCAGGTGACACTGGTGACAACGGTACTTACCTTTTCCCGTTCAGTGGCGGGAATCTCCGGTGATCTTCTCTGTTAAGCTTCAGCTCTGGCCAGCTTGGTGCATGGGCGGAGCATAGGGACATCACCACTGCTGTTCTTTAGCAGCGGGACCAAGCAGGGAGCAGTAGCGGTGATGTCACTAAGCTCTGCCAATGCCCCTAGCCGCTGCTGCTCTCTGCTGGACTCGTAGCAGCAGTGACATTCCTAAGCTCCACTCGTGCCCCAAGCCGGGCCTAGAGCTGAAGCTTAACAGAGAAGATTACCGGAGATCCCCTCCACGGAACGGGGACAAGGCAAGGACCGTTGTCATTAGTGTCACCTGCACTATCTGTTGGTACCGACAGGTTAGTGCTGGTGACACTGGTGACAAATTTCCTTTAACTATTCCCATCAAGGGGACATTGAGCAGCAATCTTTCGATAGCTATGTAATAATACACTGCACTAGTGTCTTAGGCCTCTTGTCATTATTCTAAAAGACAATGTATGGTTACAGTATTGTCAGGGGTTTTATTTTGGGTTTTTGGTTTTAAATTTTTTTTTCTTTTTTTAATGTTTTTTTTTTAGAGTGTTCTGTTTAAATATTTTTTTTAACTTTTTTTTCTTTATTTTTTATTTTTGGTCTTTTTTTAACAAATACGATGAGAGGCCTTTCCCACAGTGATCTTTTGATCACCCATATAATACATTGCAATAGTGTTATAGTGCAGTGTATTATCGCTGTCAGCATTATGTTGACAGCCGATTTTTAATTATAGCTTATGTGAGGGGAGAAATGGGTTATTTTTTTTTAATTCTTTTTTATATAAACATTGATTTTTTTGTAGGGGTTGGGGTGGGGTGAATTATTTTATAAATTGTTTATTTTTAACTTCATTTACATAGGATCCGGGCAGAATACATTGCCATCTATGATGACGGTAATGTACGCTTGGAACCTTCCGGCAATAGTTATTCCGGCTGAAAATTCCTAGCTAGCCTTTACGTTTTTTTTTACAAAGGGGACTTTTAACAGCGATCTTAAGATCGCTCATATAATACACTGCACTAGTATTAAAGTGCAGTGTATTATGCGCTTCATGATTATTTCAACAGGCTATGTATTATTATGGCTCTAGTCTTTTTAATATATAGTTTTTTTAATTCTCATTATTTTTATAATTATATATTTGTAGCAAAAACAAATTATAGATTTTTCTTTACATTACAGTTATGTTCTAAATCTGCAGTCAGTTTGTCTAAAGGAAACTTGTAAACCTTGGGGTAAGTTGGGTCTATTCTATTAAATATTGATAAAGGAATTCCTACAAATAAAAAACAGATATTAAGGATCATAAATGTTCCTATTCTCTGTACCTGAGACATGGTTGTGTTATATAAGAAGCTGTCCATAGACGATATGCTTATTAACAACACATATATGTTCATGTATAAGGTGGAGACTATGACATCTCTGCAGGTCTAGATATTACATCTAGCCTGATTGTTATCAGTAATTAATATAAATATTAATTACCTGTCCTGTAGTTCCTTTCTTGCAGTTGACGGGGGTATAGGTCACTTTCACCTTCTCACCGGACATCAGTCACCTGTAAAAAGACACAGGTATGATAACATGTTCCTGATACATGCTACAGACGCTAATATATATAACACTCTAGGGCCAGAACTACTTATCTCAGGGATTATGAAACCGCATAAGAAAAAGGAACAAAAAAAAAATGGAACACATTGGGATTTAGATGATAGGGATTTTTATTTCTATAGTAGTGCAGTGTACTACTCCTCCCATCATCCCAGGATGATGTTGACGCAGACTATTGACAGGTTTTTGGAGGGTTTGTTTTTGTAATGTTTGGGTTATGTCTTAATTTTCATTTATTTATTCATACATTTTAAGGGTAATATATGTTTTCTTTGGGGGAGGGGGCAGAAAATTTTATAAATTATTATTGTGTATTTCTTTTTTCAAAAGCATTTCTGCCTTTCTACTGTTTTCTTTTTCTTTTTTTGTTGGTGGGGGAGGGGGGGGTCAATAAATCATGTTATTACACTTTTATTTTATGGGTTGTTTTTTTCACCCATATTCCCATTAGAGGGCAACCTTTCACCAAAGATCTGATTATTTCTATAAAACTCTGCACTACTATTGTGGTGCAGTGTATTATTCCTCTCAGCATTATTCTGACAGGCAGTGCATGGTTATGGCATTGTGAGGGGATTTGTATGGGGTTATATAGTTTTTGGGGAATTTTTATATATTTTTTCTATTTTCTTAATTTTATATTTCATACCAAATATGTTTTTTTTAGGGATATTTTTGTAGAAGGTTTTTTACTTTTTTAATTATTTTATTAACCTTCTTTTTCTTTTATTGTTTTTAATGGAAATATGTCACCAGTGTCACCTACACAAAAGTGGCCGTACTGACAGATAGTGCAGGTGACACTGGTGACAACGGTACTTACCTTTTCCCGTTCAGTGGCGGGAATCTCCGGTGATCTTCTCTGTTAAGCTTCAGCTCTGGCCAGCTTGGTGCATGGGCGGAGCATAGGGACATCACCACTGCTGTTCTTTAGCAGCGGGACCAAGCAGGGAGCAGTAGCGGTGATGTCACTAAGCTCTGCCAATGCCCCTAGCCGCTGCTGCTCTCTGCTGGACTCGTAGCAGCAGTGGACATTCCTAAGCTCCACTCGTGCCCCAAGCCGGGCCTAGAGCTGAAGCTTAACAGAGAAGATTACCGGAGATCCCCTCCACGGAACGGGACAAGGCAAGGACCGTTGTCATTAGTGTCACCTGCACTATCTGTTGGTACCGACAGGTTAGTGCTGGTGACACTGGTGACAAATTTCCTTTAACTATTCCCATCAAGGGACATTGAGCAGCAATCTTTCGATAGCTATGTAATAATACACTGCACTAGTGTCTTAGGCCTCTTGTCATTATTCTAAAAGACAATGTATGGTTACAGTATTGTCAGGGGTTTTATTTTGGGTTTTTGGTTTTAAATTTTTTTTTCTTTTTTTAATGTTTTTTTTTAGAGTGTTCTGTTTAAATATTTTTTTTAACTTTTTTTTTCTTTATTTTTTATTTTTTGGTCTTTTTTAACAAATACGATGAGAGGCCTTTCCCCAGTGATCTTTTGATCACCCATATAATACATTGCAATAGTGTTATAGTGCAGTGTATTATCGCTGTCAGCATTATGTTGACAGCCGATTTTTAATTATAGCTTATGTGAGGGGAGAAATGGGTTATTTTTTTTTATTCTTTTTTATATAAACATTGATTTTTTTGTAGGGGTTGGGGTGGGTGAATTATTTTATAAATTGTTTATTTTTAACTTCATTTACATAGGATCCGGGCAGAATACATTGCCATCTATGATGACGGTAATGTACGCTTGGAACCTCCGGCAATAGTTATTCCGGCTGAAAAATTCCTAGCTAGCCTTTAAGTTTTTTTTTACAAAGGGGAATTTTAACAGCGATCTTAAGATCGCTCATATAATACACTGCCCTAGTATTAAAGTGCAGTGTATTATGTGTTTCATGATTATTTCAAACAGGCCTATGTATTATTATGGCTATAGTCTTTTAATATATAGTTTTTTAATTCTCATTATTTTTATAATTATATATTTGTAGCAAAAACAAATTATTGATTTCTCTTCACATTACAGTTATGTTCTAAATCTGCAGTCAGTTTGTCTAAAGGAAACTTGTAAAACTTGGGGTAAGTCGGGTCTATTCTATTAAATATTGATAAAGGAATTCCTACTAATAAAAAACAGATATTAAGGATCATAAATGTTCCTATTCTCTGTACCTGAGACATGGTTGTGTTATATAAGAAGCTGTCCATAGACGATATGCTTATTAACAACACATATATGTTCATGTATAAGGTGGAGACTATGACATCTCTGCAGGTCTAGATATTACATCTAGCCTGATTGTTATCAGTAATTAATATAAATATTAATTACCTGTCCTGTGGTTCCTTTCTTGCAGTTGACGGGGGTATAGGTCACTTTCACCTTCTCACCGGACATCAGTCACCTGTAAAAAGACACAGGTATGATAACATCTTCCTGATACATGCTACAGACGCTAATATATATAACACTCTAGGGGCCAGAACTACTTATCTCAGGGATTATGAAACCGCATAAGAAAAAGGAACAAAAAAAAAATGGAACACATTGGGATTTAGATGATAGGGATTTTTATTTCTATAGTAGTGCAGTGTACTACTCCTCCCATCATCCCAGGATGATGTTGACGCAGACTATTGACAGGTTTTTGGAGGGTTTGTTTTTGTAATGTTTGGGTTATGTCTTAATTTTCATTTATTTATTCATACATTTTAAGGGTAATATATGTTTTCTTTGGGGGAGGGGGCAGAAAATGTTATAAATTATTATTGTGTATTTCTTTTTTCAAAAGCATTTCTGCCTTTCTACTGTTTTCTTTTTCTTTTTTTGTTGGTGGGGGAGGGGGGGGGGGGGTCAATAAATCATGTTATTACACTTTTATTTTATGGGTTGTTTTTTTCACCCATATTCCCATTAGAGGGCAACCTTTCACCAAAGATCTGATTATTTCTATAAAACTCTGCACTACTATTGTGGTGCAGTGTATTATTCCTCTCAGCATTATTCTGACAGGCAGTGCATGGTTATGGCATTGTGAGGGATTTGTATGGGGTTATATAGTTTTTGGGGGAATTTTTATATATTTTTTCTATTTTCTTAATTTTATATTTCATACCAAATATGTTTTTTTAGGGATATTTTTGTATAAGTTTTTTTTCTTTTTTAATTATTTTATTAACCTTCTTTTTCTTTTATTGTTTTTAATGGAAATATGTCACCAGTGTCACCTACACAAAAGTGGCCGTACTGACAGATAGTGCAGGTGACACTGGTGACAACGGTACTTACCTTTTCCCGTTCAGTGGCGGGAATCTCCGGTGATCTTCTCTGTTAAGCTTCAGCTCTGGCCAGCTTGGTGCATGGGCGGAGCATAGGGACATCACCACTGCTGTTCTTTAGCAGCGGGACCAAGCAGGGAGCAGTAGCGGTGATGTCACGAAGCTCTGCCAATGCCCCTAGCCGCTGCTGCTCTCTGCTGGACTCGTAGCAGCAGTGACATTCCTAAGCTCCACTCGTGCCCCAAGCCGGGCCTAGAGCTGAAGCTTAACAGAGAAGATTACCAGAGATCCCCTCCACGGAACGGGACAAGGCAAGGACCGTTGTCATTAGTGTCACCTGCACTATCTGTTGGTACCGGACAGGTTAGTGCTGGTGACACTGGTGACAAATTTCCTTTAACTATTCCCATCAAGGGACATTGAGCAGCAATCTTTCGATAGCTATGTAATAATACACTGCACTAGTGTCTTAGGCCTCTTGTCATTATTCTAAAAGACAATGTATGGTTACAGTATTGTCAGGGGTTTTATTTTGGGTTTTTGGTTTTAAATTTTTTTTTTCTTTTTTTAATGTTTTTTTTTTAGAGTGTTCTGTTTAAATATTTTTTTTAACTTTTTTTTCTTTATTTTTTATTTTTTGGTCTTTTTTTTAACAAATACGATGAGAGGCCTTTCCCCAGTGATCTTTTGATCACCCATATAATACATTGCAATAGTGTTATAGTGCAGTGTATTATCGCTGTCAGCATTATGTTGACAGCCGATTTTTAATTATAGCTTATGTGAGGGGAGAAATGGGTTATTTTTTTTAATTCTTTTTTATATAAACATTGATTTTTTTGTAGGGGTTTGGGGTGGGGTGAATTATTTTATAAATTGTTTATTTTTAACTTCATTTACATAGGATCCGGGCAGAATACATTGCCATCTATGATGACGGTAATGTACGCTTGGAACCTCCGGCAATAGTTATTCCGGCTGAAAATTCCTAGCTAGCCTTTAAGTTTTTTTTTACAAAGGGGAATTTTAACAGCGATCTTAAGATCGCTCATATAATACACTGCACTAGTATTAAAGTGCAGTGTATTATGTGTTTCATGATTATTTCAACAGGCTATGTATTATTATGGCTATAGTCTTTTAATATATAGTTTTTTAATTCTCATTATTTTTATAATTATATATTTGTAGCAAAAACAAATTATTGATTTCTCTTCACATTACAGTTATGTTCTAAATCTGCAGTCAGTTTGTCTAAAGGAAACTTGTAAAACTTGGGGTAAGTCGGGTCTATTCTATTAAATATTGATAAAGGAATTCCTACTAATAAAAAACAGATATTAAGGATCATAAATGTTCCTATTCTCTGTACCTGAGACATGGTTGTGTTATATAAGAAGCTGTCCATAGACGATATGCTTATTAACAACACATATATGTTCATGTATAAGGTGGAGACTATGACATCTCTGCAGGTCTAGATATTACATCTAGCCTGATTGTTATCAGTAATTAATATAAATATTAATTACCTGTCCTGTGGTTCCTTTCTTGCAGTTGACGGGGGTACAGGTCACTTTCACCTTCTCACTCGGACATCAGTCACCTGTAAAAAGACACAGGTATGATAACATGTTCCTGATACATGCTACAGACGCTAATATATATAACACTCTAGGGCCAGAACTACTTATCTCAGGGATTATGAAACCGCATAAGAAAAAGGAACAAAAAAAAAAATGGAACACATTGGGATTTAGATGATAGGGATTTTTATTTCTATAGTAGTGCAGTGTACTACTCCTCCCATCATCCCAGGATGATGTTGACGCAGACTATTGACAGGTTTTTGGAGGGTTTGTTTTTGTAATGTTTGGGTTATGTCTTAATTTTCATTTATTTATTCATACATTTTAAGGGTAATATATGTTTTCTTTGGGGGAGGGGGCAGAAAATGTTATAAATTATTATTGTGTATTTCTTTTTTCAAAAGCATTTCTGCCTTTCTACTGTTTTCTTTTTCTTTTTTTGTTGGTGGGGGAGGGGGGGGGGTCAATAAATCATGTTATTACACTTTTATTTTATGGGTTGTTTTTTTCACCCATATTCCCATTAGAGGGCAACCTTTCACCAAAGATCTGATTATTTCTATAAAACTCTGCACTACTATTGTGGTGCAGTGTATTATTCCTCTCAGCATTATTCTGACAGGCAGTGCATGGTTATGGCATTGTGAGGGATTTGTATGGGGTTATATAGTTTTTGGGGGAATTTTTATATATTTTTTCTATTTTCTTAATTTTATATTTCATACCAAATATGTTTTTTTAGGGATATTTTTGTAGAAGGTTTTTTACTTTTTTAATTATTTTATTAACCTTCTTTTTCTTTTATTGTTTTTAATGGGAAATATGTCACCAGTGTCACCTACACAAAAGTGGCCGTACTGACAGATAGTGCAGGTGACACTGGTGACAACGGTACTTACCTTTTCCCGTTCAGTGGCGGGAATCTCCGGTGATCTTCTCTGTTAAGCATCAGCTCTGGCCAGCTTGGTGCATGGGCGGAGCATAGGGACATCACCACTGCTGTTCTTTAGCAGCGGGACCAAGCAGGGAGCAGTAGCGGTGATGTCACTAAGCTCTGCCAATGCCCCTAGCCGCTGCTGCTCTCTGCTGGACTCGTAGCAGCAGTGACATTCCTAAGCTCCACTCGTGCCCCAAGCCGGGCCTAGAGCTGAAGCTTAACAGAGAAGATTACCGGAGATCCCCTCCACGGAACGGGACAAGGCAAGGACCGTTGTCATTAGTGTCACCTGCACTATCTGTTGGTACCGACAGGTTAGTGCTGGTGACACTGGTGACAAATTTCCTTTAACTATTCCCATCAAGGGGACATTGAGCAGCAATCTTTCGATAGCTATGTAATAATACACTGCACTAGTGTCTTAGGCCTCTTGTCATTATTCTAAAAGACAATGTATGGTTACAGTATTGTCAGGGGGTTTTATTTTGGGTTTTTGGTTTTAAATTTTTTTTTCTTTTTTTAATGTTTTTTTTTAGAGTGTTCTGTTTAAATATTTTTTTTAACTTTTTTTTCTTTATTTTTATTTTTTGGTCTTTTTTAACAAATACGATGAGAGGCCTTTCCCCAGTGATCTTTTGATCACCCATATAATACATTGCAATAGTGTTATAGTGCAGTGTATTATCGCTGTCAGCATTATGTTGACAGCCGATTTTTAATTATAGCTTATGTGAGGGGGAGAAATGGGTTATTTTTTTTTATTCTTTTTTATATAAACATTGATTTTTTTGTAGGGGTTGGGGTGGGGTGAATTATTTTATAAATTGTTTATTTTTAACTTCATTTACATAGGATCCGGGCAGAATACATTGCCATCTATGATGACGGTAATGTACGCTTGGAACCTCCGGCAATAGTTATTCCGGCTGAAAATTCCTAGCTAGCCTTTAAGTTTTTTTTTACAAAGGGGAATTTAACAGCGATCTTAAGATCGCTCATATAATACACTGCCCTAGTATTAAAGTGCAGTGTATTATGTGTTTCATGATTATTTCAACAGGCTATGTATTATTATGGCTATAGTCTTTTAATATATAGTTTTTTAATTCTCATTATTTTTATAATTATATATTTGTAGCAAAAACAAATTATTGATTTCTCTTCACATTACAGTTATGTTCTAAATCTGCAGTCAGTTTGTCTAAAGGAAACTTGTAAAACTTGGGGTAAGTCGGGTCCTATTCTATTAAATATTGATAAAGGAATTCCTACTAATAAAAAACAGATATTAAGGATCATAAAATGTTCCTATTCTCTGTACCTGAGACATGGTTGTGTTATATAAGAAGCTGTCCATAGACGATATGCTTATTAACAACACATATATGTTCATGTATAAGGTGGAGACTATGACATCTCTGCAGGTCTAGATATTACATCTAGCCTGATTGTTATCAGTAATTAATATAAATATTAATTACCTGTCCTGTGGTTCCTTTCTTGCAGTTGACGGGGGTATAGGTCACTTTCACCTTCTCACCGGACATCAGTCACCTGTAAAAAGACACAGGTATGATAACATCTTCCTGATACATGCTACAGACGCTAATATATATAACACTCTAGGGCCAGAACTACTTATCTCAGGGATTATGAAACCGCATAAGAAAAAGGAACAAAAAAAAAATGGAACACATTGGGATTTAGATGATAGGGATTTTTATTTCTATAGTAGTGCAGTGTACTACTCCTCCCATCATCCCAGGATGATGTTGACGCAGACTATTGACAGGTTTTTGGAGGGTTTGTTTTTGTAATGTTTGGGTTATGTCTTAATTTTCATTTATTTATTCATACATTTTAAGGGTAATATATGTTTTCTTTGGGGGAGGGGGCAGAAAATGTTATAAATTATTATTGTGTATTTCTTTTTTCAAAAGCATTTCTGCCTTTCTACTGTTTTCTTTTTCTTTTTTTGTTGGTGGGGGAGGGGGGGGGGGGTCAATAAATCATGTTATTACACTTTTATTTTATGGGTTGTTTTTTTCACCCATATTCCCATTAGAGGGCAACCTTTCACCAAAGATCTGATTATTTCTATAAAACTCTGCACTACTATTGTGGTGCAGTGTATTATTCCTCTCAGCATTATTCTGACAGGCAGTGCATGGTTATGGCATTGTGAGGGATTTGTATGGGGTTATATAGTTTTTGGGGGAATTTTTATATATTTTTTCTATTTTCTTAATTTTATATTTCATACCAAATATGTTTTTTTAGGGATATTTTTGTATAAGTTTTTTTTCTTTTTTAATTATTTTATTAACCTTCTTTTTCTTTTATTGTTTTTAATGGAAATATGTCACCAGTGTCACCTACACAAAAGTGGCCGTACTGACAGATAGTGCAGGTGACACTGGTGACAACGGTACTTACCTTTTCCCGTTCAGTGGCGGGAATCTCCGGTGATCTTCTCTGTTAAGCTTCAGCTCTGGCCAGCTTGGTGCATGGGCGGAGCATAGGGACATCACCACTGCTGTTCTTTAGCAGCGGGACCAAGCAGGGAGCAGTAGCGGTGATGTCACGAAGCTCTGCCAATGCCCCTAGCCGCTGCTGCTCTCTGCTGGACTCGTAGCAGCAGTGACATTCCTAAGCTCCACTCGTGCCCCAAGCCGGGCCTAGAGCTGAAGCTTAACAGAGAAGATTACCAGAGATCCCCTCCACGGAACGGGACAAGGCAAGGACCGTTGTCATTAGTGTCACCTGCACTATCTGTTGGTACCGACAGGTTAGTGCTGGTGACACTGGTGACAAATTTCCTTTAACTATTCCCATCAAGGGACATTGAGCAGCAATCTTTCGATAGCTATGTAATAATACACTGCACTAGTGTCTTAGGCCTCTTGTCATTATTCTAAAAGACAATGTATGGTTACAGTATTGTCAGGGGTTTTATTTTGGGTTTTTGGTTTTAAATTTTTTTTTCTTTTTTTAATGTTTTTTTTTAGAGTGTTCTGTTTAAATATTTTTTTTAACTTTTTTTTCTTTATTTTTTATTTTTTGGTCTTTTTTTAACAAATACGATGAGAGGCCTTTCCCCAGTGATCTTTTGATCACCCATATAATACATTGCAATAGTGTTATAGTGCAGTGTATTATCGCTGTCAGCATTATGTTGACAGCCGATTTTTAATTATAGCTTATGTGAGGGGAGAAATGGGTTATTTTTTTTAATTCTTTTTTATATAAACATTGATTTTTTTGTAGGGGTTGGGGTGGGGTGAATTATTTTATAAATTGTTTATTTTTAACTTCATTTACATAGGATCCGGGCAGAATACATTGCCATCTATGATGACGGTAATGTACGCTTGGAACCTCCGGCAATAGTTATTCCGGCTGAAAATTCCTAGCTAGCCTTTAAGTTTTTTTTTACAAAGGGGAATTTTAACAGCGATCTTAAGATCGCTCATATAATACACTGCACTAGTATTAAAGTGCAGTGTATTATGTGTTTCATGATTATTTCAACAGGCTATGTATTATTATGGCTATAGTCTTTTAATATATAGTTTTTTAATTCTCATTATTTTTATAATTATATATTTGTAGCAAAAACAAATTATTGATTTCTCTTCACATTACAGTTATGTTCTAAATCTGCAGTCAGTTTGTCTAAAGGAAACTTGTAAAACTTGGGGTAAGTCGGGTCTATTCTATTAAATATTGATAAAGGAATTCCTACTAATAAAAAACAGATATTAAGGATCATAAATGTTCCTATTCTCTGTACCTGAGACATGGTTGTGTTATATAAGAAGCTGTCCATAGACGATATGCTTATTAACAACACATATATGTTCATGTATAAGGTGGAGACTATGACATCTCTGCAGGTCTAGATATTACATCTAGCCTGATTGTTATCAGTAATTAATATAAATATTAATTACCTGTCCTGTGGTTCCTTTCTTGCAGTTGACGGGGGTACAGGTCACTTTCACCTTCTCACCGGACATCAGTCACCTGTAAAAAGACACAGGTATGATAACATGTTCCTGATACATGCTACAGACGCTAATATATATAACACTCTAGGGCCAGAACTACTTATCTCAGGGATTATGAAACCGCATAAGAAAAAGGAACAAAAAAAAAATGGAACACATTGGGATTTAGATGATAGGGATTTTTATTTCTATAGTAGTGCAGTGTACTACTCCTCCCATCATCCCAGGATGATGTTGACGCAGACTATTGACAGGTTTTTGGAGGGTTTGTTTTTGTAATGTTTGGGTTATGTCTTAATTTTCATTTATTTATTCATACATTTTAAGGGTAATATATGTTTTCTTTGGGGGAGGGGGCAGAAAATGTTATAAATTATTATTGTGTATTTCTTTTTTCAAAAGCATTTCTGCCTTTCTACTGTTTTCTTTTTCTTTTTTTGTTGGTGGGGGAGGGGGGGGGTCAATAAATCATGTTATTACACTTTTATTTTATGGGTTGTTTTTTTCACCCATATTCCCATTAGAGGGCAACCTTTCACCAAAGATCTGATTATTTCTATAAAACTCTGCACTACTATTGTGGTGCAGTGTATTATTCCTCTCAGCATTATTCTGACAGGCAGTGCATGGTTATGGCATTGTGAGGGATTTGTATGGGGTTATATAGTTTTTGGGGGAATTTTTATATATTTTTTCTATTTTCTTAATTTTATATTTCATACCAAATATGTTTTTTTAGGGATATTTTTGTAGAAGGTTTTTTACTTTTTTAATTATTTTATTAACCTTCTTTTTCTTTTATTGTTTTTAATGGAAATATGTCACCAGTGTCACCTACACAAAAGTGGCCGTACTGACAGATAGTGCAGGTGACACTGGTGACAACGGTACTTACCTTTTCCCGTTCAGTGGCGGGAATCTCCGGTGATCTTCTCTGTTAAGCTTCAGCTCTGGCCAGCTTGGTGCATGGGCGGAGCATAGGGACATCACCACTGCTGTTCTTTAGCAGCGGGAACAAGCAGGGAGCAGTAGCGGTGATGTCACGAAGCTCTGCCAATGCCCCTAGCCGCTGCTGCTCTCTGCTGGACTCGTAGCAGCAGTGACATTCCTAAGCTCCACTCGTGCCCCAAGCCGGGCCTAGAGCTGAAGCTTAACAGAGAAGATTACCGGAGATCCCCTCCACGGAACGGGACAAGGCAAGGACCGTTGTCATTAGTGTCACCTGCACTATCTGTTGGTACCGACAGGTTAGTGCTGGTGACACTGGTGACAAATTTCCTTTAACTATTCCCATCAAGGGACATTGAGCAGCAATCTTTCGATAGCTATGTAATAATACACTGCACTAGTGTCTTAGGCCTCTTGTCATTATTCTAAAAGACAATGTATGGTTACAGTATTGTCAGGGGTTTTATTTCGGGTTTTTGGTTTTTACATTTTTTTTCTTTTTTTAATATGTTTTTTTAGGGTGTTCTGTTTAAATATTTTTTTAAACTTTTTTTTCTTTATTTTTTATTTTTTGGTCTTTTTTTAACAAATTCGATGAGAGGCCTTTCCCCAGTTATCTTGTGATCACCCATATATTACATTGCAATAGTGTTATAGTGCAGTGTATTATCGCTGTCAGCATTATGTTGACAGCCGATTTTTAATTATAGCTTATGTGAGGGGAGAAATGGGTTATTTTTTTTATTCTTTTTTATATAAACATTTATTTTTTTGTAGGCGTTTGGGTGGGGTGAATTATTTTATAAATTGTTTATTTTTAACTTCATTTACATAGGATCCGGGCAGAATACATTGCCATCTATGATTACGGTAATGTACGCTTGGAACCTCCGGCAATAGTTATTCCGGATGAAAATTCCTAGCTAGCCTTTACGTTTTTTTTACAAAGGGGACTTTTAACAGCGATCTTAAGATCGCTCATATAATACACTGCACTAGTATTAAAGTGCAGTGTATTATGCGCTTCATGATTATTTCAACAGGCTATGTATTATTATGGCTCTAGTCTTTTAATATATAGTTTTTTAATTCTCATTATTTTTATAATTATATATTTGTAGCAAAAACAAATTATAGATTTTTCTTTACATTACAGTTATGTTTTAAATCTGCAGTCAGTTTGTCTAAAGGAAACTTGTAAACCTTGGGGTAAGTTGGGTCTATTCTATTAAATATTGATAAAGGAATTCCTACAAATAAAAAACAGATATTAAGGATCATAAATGTTCCTATTCTCTGTACCTGAGACATGGTTGTGTTATATAAGAAGCTGTCCATAGACGATATGCTTATTAACAACACATATATGTTCATGTATAAGGTGGAGACTATGACATCTCTGCAGGTCTAGATATTACATCTAGCCTGATTGTTATCAGTAATTAATATAAATATTAATTACCTGTCCTGTAGTTCCTTTCTTGCAGTTGACGGGGGTATAGATCACTTTCACCTTCTCACCGGATATCAGTCACCTGTAAAAAGACACAGGTATGATAACATGTTCCTGATACATGCTACAGACGCTAATATATATAACACTCTAGGGCCAGAACTACTTATCTCAGGGATTATGAAACCGCATAAGAAAAAGGAACAAAAAAAAAAATGGAACACATTGGGATTTAGATGATAGGGATTTTTATTTCTATAGTAGTGCAGTGTACTACTCCTCCCATCATCCCAGGATGATGTTGACGCAGACTATTGACAGGTTTTTGGAGGGTTTGTTTTTGTAATGTTTGGGTTATGTCTTAATTTTCATTTATTTATTCATACATTTTAAGGGTAATATATGTTTTCTTTGGGGGAGGGGGCAGAAAATTTTATAAATTATTATTGTGTATTTCTTTTTTCAAAAGCATTTCTGCCTTTCTACTGTTTTCTTTTTCTTTTTTTGTTGGTGGGGGAGGGGGGGTCAATAAATCATGTTATTACACTTTTATTTTATGGGTTGTTTTTTTCACCCATATTCCCATTAGAGGGCAACCTTTCACCAAAGATCTGATTATTTCTATAAAACTCTGCACTACTATTGTGGTGCAGTGTATTATTCCTCTCAGCATTATTCTGACAGGCAGTGCATGGTTATGGCATTGTGAGGGATTTGTATGGGGTTATATAGTTTTTGGGGGAATTTTTATATATTTTTTCTATTTTCTTAATTTTATATTTCATACCAAATATGTTTTTTTAGGGATATTTTTGTATAAGTTTTTTTTCTTTTTTAATTATTTTATTAACCTTCTTTTTCTTTTATTGTTTTTAATGGAAATATGTCACCAGTGTCACCTACACAAAAGTGGCCGTACTGACAGATAGTGCAGGTGACACTGGTGACAACGGTACTTACCTTTTCCCGTTCAGTGGCGGGAATCTCCGGTGATCTTCTCTGTTAAGCTTCAGCTCTGGCCAGCTTGGTGCATGGGCGGAGCATAGGGACATCACCACTGCTGTTCTTTAGCAGCGGGACCAAGCAGGGAGCAGTAGCCTGTGATGTCACTAAGCTCTGCCAATGCCCCTAGCCGCTGCTGCTCTCTGCTGGACTCGTAGCAGCAGTGACATTCCTAAGCTCCACTCGTGCCCCAAGTCGGGCCTAGAGCTGAAGCTTAACAGAGAAGATTACCGGAGATCCCCTCCACGGAACGGGACAAGGCAAGGACCGTTGTCATTAGTGTCACCTACACTATCTGTTGGTACCGACAGGTTAGTGCAGGTGACACTGGTGACAAATTTCCTTTAACTATTCCCATCAAGGGACTTTGAGCAGCAATCTTCCGATAGCTATGTAATAATACACTGCACTAGTGTCTTAGGCCTCTTGTCATTATTCTAAAAGACAATGTATGGTTACAGTATTGTCAGGGGTTTTATTTCGGGTTTTTGGTTTTTACATTTTTTTTCTTTTTTTAATATGTTTTTTTTTAGGGTGTTCTGTTTAAATATTTTTTTTCACTTTTTTTTCTTTATTTTCTATTTTTTGGTCTTTTTTTTTAACAAATTCGATGAGAGGCCTTTCCCCAGTGATCTTGTGATCACCCATATATTACATTGCAATAGTGTTATAGTGCAGTGTATTATCGCTGTCAGCATTATGTTGACAGCCGATTTTTAATTATAGCTTATGTGAGGGGAGAAATGGGTTATTTTTTTTAATTCTTTTTTATATAAACATTTATTTTTTTGTAGGGGTTGGGGTGGGGTGAATTATTTTATAAATTGTTTATTTTTAACTTCATTTACATAGGATCCGGGCAGAATACATTGCCATCTATGATGACGGTAATGTACGCTTGGAACTTCCGGCAATAGTTATTCCGGCTGAAAATTCCTAGCTAGCCTTTAAGTTATTTTTTACAAAGGGGAATTTTAACAGCGATCTTAAGATCGCTCATATAATACACTGCCCTAGTATTAAAGTGCAGTGTATTATGTGTTTCATGATTATTTCAACAGGCTATGTATTATTATGGCTATCGTCTTTTAATATATAGTTTTTTAATTCTCATTATTTTTATAATTATATATTTGTAGCAAAAACAAATTATAGATTTTTCTTTACATTACAGTTATGTTTTAAATCTGCAGTCAGTTTGTCTTAAGGAAACTTGTAAACCTTGGGGTAAGTTGGGTCTATTCTATTAAATATTGATAAAGGAATTCCTACTAATAAAAAACAGATATTAAGGATCATAAATGTTCCTATTCTCTGTACCTGAGACATGGTTGTGTTATATAAGAAGCTGTCCATAGACGATATGCTTATTAACAACACATATATGTTCATGTATAAGGTGGAGACTATGACATCTCTGCAGGTCTAGATATTACATCTAGCCTGATTGTTATCAGTAATTAATATAAATATTAATTACCTGTCCTGTGGTTCCTTTCTTGCAGTTGACGGGGGTATAGGTCACTTTCACCTTCTCACCGGACATCAGTCACCTGTAAAAAGACACAGGTATGATAACATGTTCCTGATACATGCTACAGACGCTAATATATATAACACTCTAGGGCCAGAACTACTTATCTCAGGGATTATGAAACCGCATAAGAAAAAGGAACAAAAAAAAATGGAACACATTGGGATTTAGATGATAGGGATTTTTATTTCTATAGTAGTGCAGTGTACTACTCCTCCCATCATCCCAGGATGATGTTGATGCAGACTATTGACAGGTTTTTGGAGGGTTTGTTTTTGTAATGTTTGGGTTATGTCTTAATTTTCATTTATTTATTCATACATTTTAAGGGTAATATATGTTTTCTTTGGGGGAGGGGGCAGAAAATTTTATAAATTATTATTGTGTATTTCTTTTTTCAAAAGCATTTCTGCCTTTCTACTGTTTTCTTTTTCTTTTTTTGTTGGTGGGGGAGGGGGGGTCAATAAATCATGTTATTACACTTTTATTTTATGGGTTGTTTTTTTCACCCATATTCCCATTAGAGGGCAACCTTTCACCAAAGATCTGATTATTTCTATAAAACTCTGCACTACTATTGTGGTGCAGTGTATTATTCCTCTCAGCATTATTCTGACAGGCAGTGCATGGTTATGGCATTGTGAGGGATTTGTATGGGGTTATATAGTTTTTGGGGGAATTTTTATATATTTTTTCTATTTTCTTAATTTTATATTTCATACCAAATATGTTTTTTTAGGGATATTTTTGTATAAGTTTTTTTTCTTTTTTAATTATTTTATTAACCTTCTTTTTCTTTTATTGTTTTTAATGGAAATATGTCACCAGTGTCACCTACACAAAAGTGGCCGTACTGACAGATAGTGCAGGTGACACTGGTGACAACGGTACTTACCTTTTCCCGTTCAGTGGCGGGAATCTCCGGTGATCTTCTCTGTTAAGCTTCAGCTCTGGCCAGCTTGGTGCATGGGCGGAGCATAGGGACATCACCACTGCTGTTCTTTAGCAGCGGGACCAAGCAGGGAGCAGTAGCCTGTGATGTCACTAAGCTCTGCCAATGCCCCTAGCCGCTGCTGCTCTCTGCTGGACTCGTAGCAGCAGTGACATTCCTAAGCTCCACTCGTGCCCCAAGTCGGGCCTAGAGCTGAAGCTTAACAGAGAAGATTACCGGAGATCCCCTCCACGGAACGGGACAAGGCAAGGACCGTTGTCATTAGTGTCACCTACACTATCTGTTGGTACCGACAGGTTAGTGCAGGTGACACTGGTGACAAATTTCCTTTAACTATTCCCATCAAGGGACTTTGAGCAGCAATCTTTCGATAGCTATGTAATAATACACTGCACTAGTGTCTTAGGCCTCTTGTCATTATTCTAAAAGACAATGTATGGTTACAGTATTGTCAGGGGTTTTATTTCGGGTTTTTGGTTTTTACATTTTTTTTCTTTTTTTAATATGTTTTTTTTTAGGGTGTTCTGTTTAAATATTTTTTTTCACTTTTTTTTCTTTATTTTCTATTTTTTGGTCTTTTTTTTTAACAAATTCGATGAGAGGCCTTTCCCCAGTGATCTTGTGATCACCCATATATTACATTGCAATAGTGTTATAGTGCAGTGTATTATCGCTGTCAGCATTATGTTGACAGCCGATTTTTAATTATAGCTTATGTGAGGGGAGAAATGGGTTATTTTTTTTAATTCTTTTTTATATAAACATTTATTTTTTTGTAGGGGTTGGGGTGGGGTGAATTATTTTATAAATTGTTTATTTTTAACTTCATTTACATAGGATCCGGGCAGAATACATTGCCATCTATGATGACGGTAATGTACGCTTGGAACTTCCGGCAATAGTTATTCCGGCTGAAAATTCCTAGCTAGCCTTTAAGTTATTTTTTACAAAGGGGAATTTTAACAGCGATCTTAAGATCGCTCATATAATACACTGCCCTAGTATTAAAGTGCAGTGTATTATGTGTTTCATGATTATTTCAACAGGCTATGTATTATTATGGCTATCGTCTTTTAATATATAGTTTTTTAATTCTCATTATTTTTATAATTATATATTTGTAGCAAAAACAAATTATAGATTTTTCTTTACATTACAGTTATGTTTTAAATCTGCAGTCAGTTTGTCTTAAGGAAACTTGTAAACCTTGGGGTAAGTTGGGTCTATTCTATTAAATATTGATAAAGGAATTCCTACTAATAAAAAACAGATATTAAGGATCATAAATGTTCCTATTCTCTGTACCTGAGACATGGTTGTGTTATATAAGAAGCTGTCCATAGACGATATGCTTATTAACAACACATATATGTTCATGTATAAGGTGGAGACTATGACATCTCTGCAGGTCTAGATATTACATCTAGCCTGATTGTTATCAGTAATTAATATAAATATTAATTACCTGTCCTGTGGTTCCTTTCTTGCAGTTGACGGGGGTATAGGTCACTTTCACCTTCTCACCGGACATCAGTCACCTGTAAAAAGACACAGGTATGATAACATGTTCCTGATACATGCTACAGACGCTAATATATATAACACTCTAGGGCCAGAACTACTTATCTCAGGGATTATGAAACCGCATAAGAAAAAGGAACAAAAAAAAATGGAACACATTGGGATTTAGATGATAGGGATTTTTATTTCTATAGTAGTGCAGTGTACTACTCCTCCCATCATCCCAGGATGATGTTGATGCAGACTATTGACAGGTTTTTGGAGGGTTTGTTTTTGTAATGTTTGGGTTATGTCTTAATTTTCATTTATTTATTCATACATTTTAAGGGTAATATATGTTTTCTTTGGGGGAGGGGGCAGAAAATTTTATAAATTATTATTGTGTATTTCTTTTTTCAAAAGCATTTCTGCCTTTCTACTGTTTTCTTTTTCTTTTTTTGTTGGTGGGGGAGGGGGGGTCAATAAATCATGTTATTACACTTTTATTTTATGGGTTGTTTTTTTCACCCATATTCCCATTAGAGGGCAACCTTTCACCAAAGATCTGATTATTTCTATAAAACTCTGCACTACTATTGTGGTGCAGTGTATTATTCCTCTCAGCATTATTCTGACAGGCAGTGCATGGTTATGGCATTGTGAGGGATTTGTATGGGGTTATATAGTTTTTGGGGGAATTTTTATATATTTTTTCTATTTTCTTAATTTTATATTTCATACCAAATATGTTTTTTTAGGGATATTTTTGTATAAGTTTTTTTTCTTTTTTAATTATTTTATTAACCTTCTTTTTCTTTTATTGTTTTTAATGGAAATATGTCACCAGTGTCACCTACACAAAAGTGGCCGTACTGACAGATAGTGCAGGTGACACTGGTGACAACGGTACTTACCTTTTCCCGTTCAGTGGCGGGAATCTCCGGTGATCTTCTCTGTTAAGCTTCAGCTCTGGCCAGCTTGGTGCATGGGCGGAGCATAGGGACATCACCACTGCTGTTCTTTAGCAGCGGGACCAAGCAGGGAGCAGTAGCCTGTGATGTCACTAAGCTCTGCCAATGCCCCTAGCCGCTGCTGCTCTCTGCTGGACTCGTAGCAGCAGTGACATTCCTAAGCTCCACTCGTGCCCCAAGTCGGGCCTAGAGCTGAAGCTTAACAGAGAAGATTACCGGAGATCCCCTCCACGGAACGGGACAAGGCAAGGACCGTTGTCATTAGTGTCACCTACACTATCTGTTGGTACCGACAGGTTAGTGCAGGTGACACTGGTGACAAATTTCCTTTAACTATTCCCATCAAGGGACTTTGAGCAGCAATCTTTCGATAGCTATGTAATAATACACTGCACTAGTGTCTTAGGCCTCTTGTCATTATTCTAAAAGACAATGTATGGTTACAGTATTGTCAGGGGTTTTATTTCGGGTTTTTGGTTTTTACATTTTTTTTCTTTTTTTAATATGTTTTTTTTTAGGGTGTTCTGTTTAAATATTTTTTTTCACTTTTTTTTCTTTATTTTCTATTTTTTGGTCTTTTTTTTTAACAAATTCGATGAGAGGCCTTTCCCCAGTGATCTTGTGATCACCCATATATTACATTGCAATAGTGTTATAGTGCAGTGTATTATCGCTGTCAGCATTATGTTGACAGCCGATTTTTAATTATAGCTTATGTGAGGGGAGAAATGGGTTATTTTTTTTAATTCTTTTTTATATAAACATTTATTTTTTTGTAGGGGTTGGGGTGGGGTGAATTATTTTATAAATTGTTTATTTTTAACTTCATTTACATAGGATCCGGGCAGAATACATTGCCATCTATGATGACGGTAATGTACGCTTGGAACTTCCGGCAATAGTTATTCCGGCTGAAAATTCCTAGCTAGCCTTTAAGTTATTTTTTACAAAGGGGAATTTTAACAGCGATCTTAAGATCGCTCATATAATACACTGCCCTAGTATTAAAGTGCAGTGTATTATGTGTTTCATGATTATTTCAACAGGCTATGTATTATTATGGCTATCGTCTTTTAATATATAGTTTTTTAATTCTCATTATTTTTATAATTATATATTTGTAGCAAAAACAAATTATAGATTTTTCTTTACATTACAGTTATGTTTTAAATCTGCAGTCAGTTTGTCTTAAGGAAACTTGTAAACCTTGGGGTAAGTTGGGTCTATTCTATTAAATATTGATAAAGGAATTCCTACTAATAAAAAACAGATATTAAGGATCATAAATGTTCCTATTCTCTGTACCTGAGACATGGTTGTGTTATATAAGAAGCTGTCCATAGACGATATGCTTATTAACAACACATATATGTTCATGTATAAGGTGGAGACTATGACATCTCTGCAGGTCTAGATATTACATCTAGCCTGATTGTTATCAGTAATTAATATAAATATTAATTACCTGTCCTGTGGTTCCTTTCTTGCAGTTGACGGGGGTATAGGTCACTTTCACCTTCTCACCGGACATCAGTCACCTGTAAAAAGACACAGGTATGATAACATGTTCCTGATACATGCTACAGACGCTAATATATATAACACTCTAGGGCCAGAACTACTTATCTCAGGGATTATGAAACCGCATAAGAAAAAGGAACAAAAAAAAATGGAACACATTGGGATTTAGATGATAGGGATTTTTATTTCTATAGTAGTGCAGTGTACTACTCCTCCCATCATCCCAGGATGATGTTGATGCAGACTATTGACAGGTTTTTGGAGGGTTTGTTTTTGTAATGTTTGGGTTATGTCTTAATTTTCATTTATTTATTCATACATTTTAAGGGTAATATATGTTTTCTTTGGGGGAGGGGGCAGAAAATTTTATAAATTATTATTGTGTATTTCTTTTTTCAAAAGCATTTCTGCCTTTCTACTCTTTTCTTTTTCTTTTTTTGTTGGTGGGGGAGAGGGGTCAATAAATCATGTTATTACACTTTTATTTTATGGGTTGTTTTTTTCACCCATATTCCCATTAGAGGGCAACCTTTCACCAAAGATCTGATTATTTCTATAAAACTCTGCACTACTATTGTGGTGCAGTGTATTATTCCTCTCAGCATTATTCTGACATGCAGTGCATGGTTATGACATTGTGAGGGATTTGTATGGGGTTATATAGTTTTTGGGGGAATTTTTATATATTTTTTCTATTTTCTTAATTTTATATTTCATACCAAATATGTTTTTTTAGGGATATTTTTGTATAAGTTTTTTTTCTTTTTTAATTATTTTATTAACCTTCTTTTTCTTTTATTGTTTTTAATGGAAATATGTCACCAGTGTCACCTACACAAAAGTGGCCGTACTGACAGATAGTGCAGGTGACACTGGTGACAACGGTACTTACCTTTTCCCGTTCAGTGGCGGGAATCTCCGGTGATCTTCTCTGTTAAGCTTCAGCTCTGGCCAGCTTGGTGCATGGGCGGAGCATAGGGACATCACCACTGCTGTTCTTTAGCAGCGGGACCAAGCAGGGAGCAGTAGCCTGTGATGTCACTAAGCTCTGCCAATGCCCCTAGCCGCTGCTGCTCTCTGCTGGACTCGTAGCAGCAGTGACATTCCTAAGCTCCACTCGTGCCCCAAGTCGGGCCTAGAGCTGAAGCATAACAGAGAAGATTACCGGAGATCCCCTCCACGGAACGGGACAAGGCAAGGACCGTTGTCATTAGTGTCACCTGCACTATCTGTTGGTACCGACAGGTTAGTGCAGGTGACACTGGTGACAAATTTCCTTTAACTATTCCCATCAAGGGACTTTGAGCAGCAATCTTTCGATAGCTATGTAATAATACACTGCACTAGTGTCTTAGGCCTCTTGTCATTATTCTAAAAGACAATGTATGGTTACAGTATTGTCAGGGGTTTTATTTCGGGTTTTTGGTTTTTACATTTTTTTTCTTTTTTTAATATGTTTTTTTTAGGGTGTTCTGTTTAAATATTTTTTTAAACTTTTTTTTCTTTATTTTTTATTTTTTGGTCTTTTTTTAACAAATTCGATGAGAGGCCTTTCCCCAGTTATCTTGTGATCACCCATATATTACATTGCAATAGTGTTATAGTGCAGTGTATTATCGCTGTCAGCATTATGTTGACAGCCGATTTTTAATTATAGCTTATGTGAGGGGAGAAATGGGTTATTTTTTTTATTCTTTTTTATATAAACATTTATTTTTTTGTAGGCGTTTGGGTGGGGTGAATTATTTTATAAATTGTTTATTTTTAACTTCATTTACATAGGATCCGGGCAGAATACATTGCCATCTATGATTACGGTAATGTACGCTTGGAACCTCCGGCAATAGTTATTCCGGATGAAAATTCCTAGCTAGCCTTTAAGTTTTTTTTACAAAGGGGACTTTTAACAGCGATCTTAAGATCGCTCATATAATACACTGCACTAGTATTAAAGTGCAGTGTATTATGCGCTTCATGATTATTTCAACAGGCTATGTATTATTATGGCTCTAGTCTTTTAATATATAGTTTTTTAATTCTCATTATTTTTATAATTATATATTTGTAGCAAAAACAAATTATAGATTTTTCTTTACATTACAGTTATGTTTTAAATCTGCAGTCAGTTTGTCTTAAGGAAACTTGTAAACCTTGGGGTAAGTTGGGTCTATTCTATTAAATATTGATAAAGGAATTCCTACAAATAAAAAACAGATATTAAGGATCATAAATGTTCCTATTCTCTGTACCTGAGACATGGTTGTGTTATATAAGAAGCTGTCCATAGACGATATGCTTATTAACAACACATATATGTTCATGTATAAGGTGGAGACTATGACATCTCTGCAGGTCTAGATATTACATCTAGCCTGATTGTTATCAGTAATTAATATAAATATTAATTACCTGTCCTGTAGTTCCTTTCTTGCAGTTGACGGGGATATAGGTCACTTTCACCTTCTCACCGGACATCAGTCACCTGTAAAAAGACACAGGTATGATAACATGTTCCTGATACATGCTACAGACGCTAATATATATAACACTCTAGGGCCAGAACTACTTATCTCAGGGATTATGAAACCGCATAAGAAAAAGGAACAAAAAAAAAAATGGAACACATTGGGATTTAGATGATAGGGATTTTTATTTCTATAGTAGTGCAGTGTACTACTCCTCCCATCATCCCAGGATGATGTTGACGCAGACTATTGACAGGTTTTTGGAGGGTTTGTTTTTGTAATGTTTGGGTTATGTCTTAATTTTCATTTATTTATTCATACATTTTAAGGGTAATATATGTTTTCTTTGGGGGAGGGGGCAGAAAATTTTATAAATTATTATTGTGTATTTCTTTTTTCAAAAGCATTTCTGCCTTTCTACTCTTTTCTTTTTCTTTTTTTGTTGGTGGGGGAGAGGGGTCAATAAATCATGTTATTACACTTTTATTTTATGGGTTGTTTTTTTCACCCATATTCCCATTAGAGGGCAACCTTTCACCAAAGATCTGATTATTTCTATAAAACTCTGCACTACTATTGTGGTGCAGTGTATTATTCCTCTCAGCATTATTCTGACAGGCAGTGCATGGTTATGGCATTGTGAGGGATTTGTATGGGGTTATATAGTTTTTGGGGGAATTTTTATATATTTTTTCTATTTTCTTAATTCTATATTTCATACCAAATATGTTTTTTTAGGGATATTTTTGTATAAGTTTTTTTTCTTTTTTAATTATTTTATTAACCTTCTTTTTCTTTTATTGTTTTTAATGGAAATATGTCACCAGTGTCACCTACACAAAAGTGGCCGTACTGACAGATAGTGCAGGTGACACTGGTGACAACGGTACTTACCTTTTCCCGTTCAGTGGCGGGAATCTCCGGTGATCTTCTCTGTTAAGCTTCAGCTCTGGCCAGCTTGGTGCATGGGCGGAGCATAGGGACATCACCACTGCTGTTCTTTAGCAGCGGGACCAAGCAGGGAGCAGTAGCGGTGATGTCACTAAGCTCTGCCAATGCCCCTAGCCGCTGCTGCTCTCTGCTGGACTCGTAGCAGCAGTGACATTCCTAAGCTCCACTCGTGCCCCAAGCCGGGCCTAGAGCTGAAGCTTAACAGAGAAGATTACCGGAGATCCCCTCCACGAAACGGGACAAGGCAAGGACCGTTGTCATTAGTGTCACCTGCACTATCTGTTGGTACCGACAGGTTAGTGCTGGTGACACTGGTGACAAATTTCCTTTAACTATTCCCATCAAGGGACATTGAGCAGCAATCTTTCGATAGCTATGTAATAATACACTGCACTAGTGTCTTAGGCCTCTTGTCATTATTCTAAAAGACAATGTATGGTTACAGTATTGTCAGGGGTTTTATTTTGGGTTTTTGGTTTTAAATTTTTTTTTCTTTTTTTAATGTTTTTTTTTAGAGTGTTCTGTTTAAATATTTTTTTTAACTTTTTTTTCTTTATTTTTTATTTTTTGGTCTTTTTTAACAAATACGATGAGAGGCCTTTCCCCAGTGATCTTTTGATCACCCATATAATACATTGCAATAGTGTTATAGTGCAGTGTATTATCGCTGTCAGCATTATGTTGACAGCCGATTTTTAATTATAGCTTATGTGAGGGGAGAAATGGGTTATTTTTTTTTATTCTTTTTTATATAAACATTGATTTTTTTGTAGGGGTTGGGGTGGGGTGAATTATTTTATAAATTGTTTATTTTTAACTTCATTTACATAGGATCCGGGCAGAATACATTGCCATCTATGATGACGGTAATGTACGCTTGGAACCTCCGGCAATAGTTATTCCGGCTGAAAATTCCTAGCTAGCCTTTAAGTTTTTTTTTACAAAGGGGAATTTTAACAGCGATCTTAAGATCGCTCATATAATACACTGCCCTAGTATTAAAGTGCAGTGTATTATGTGTTTCATGATTATTTCAACAGGCTATGTATTATTATGGCTATCGTCTTTTAATATATAGTTTTTTAATTCTCATTATTTTTATAATTATATATTTGTAGCAAAAACAAATTATTGATTTCTCTTCACATTACAGTTATGTTCTAAATCTGCAGTCAGTTTGTCTAAAGGAAACTTGTAAAACTTGGGGTAAGTCGGGTCTATTCTATTAAATATTGATAAAGGAATTCCTACTAATAAAAAACAGATATTAAGGATCATAAATGTTCCTATTCTCTGTACCTGAGACATGGTTGTGTTATATAAGAAGCTGTCCATAGACGATATGCTTATTAACAACACATATATGTTCATGTATAAGGTGGAGACTATGACATCTCTGCAGGTCTAGATATTACATCTAGCCTGATTGTTATCAGTAATTAATATAAATATTAATTACCTGTCCTGTGGTTCCTTTCTTGCAGTTGACGGGGGTATAGGTCACTTTCACCTTCTCACCGGACATCAGTCACCTGTAAAAAGACACAGGTATGATAACATGTTCCTGATACATGCTACAGACGCTAATATATATAACACTCTAGGGCCAGAACTACTTATCTCAGGGATTATGAAACCGCATAAGAAAAAGGAACAAAAAAAAATGGAACACATTGGGATTTAGATGATAGGGATTTTTATTTCTATAGTAGTGCAGTGTACTACTCCTCCCATCATCCCAGGATGATGTTGATGCAGACTATTGACAGGTTTTTGGAGGGTTTGTTTTTGTAATGTTTGGGTTATGTCTTAATTTTCATTTATTTATTCATACATTTTAAGGGTAATATATGTTTTCTTTGGGGGAGGGGGCAGAAAATTTTATAAATTATTATTGTGTATTTCTTTTTTCAAAAGCATTTCTGCCTTTCTACTGTTTTCTTTTTCTTTTTTTGTTGGTGGGGGAGGGGGGGGGGTCAATGAATCATGTTATTACACTTTTATTTTATGGGTTGTTTTTTTCACCCATATTCCCATTAGAGGGCAACCTTTCACCAAAGATCTGATTATTTCTATAAAACTCTGCACTACTATTGTGGTGCAGTGTATTATTCCTCTCAGCATTATTCTGACAGGCAGTGCATGGTTATGACATTGTGAGGGATTTGTATGGGGTTATATAGTTTTTGGGGGAATTTTTATATATTTTTTCTATTTTCTTAATTTTATATTTCATACCAAATATGTTTTTTTAGGGATATTTTTGTATAAGTTTTTTTTCTTTTTTAATTATTTTATTAACCTTCTTTTTCTTTTATTGTTTTTAATGGAAATATGTCACCAGTGTCACCTACACAAAAGTGGCGGTACTGACAGATAGTGCAGGTGACACTGGTGACAACGGTACTTACCTTTTCCCGTTCAGTGGCGGGAATCTCCGGTGATCTTCTCTGTTAAGCTTCAGCTCTGGCCAGCTTGGTGCATGGGCGGAGCATAGGGACATCACCACTGCTGTTCTTTAGCAGCGGGACCAAGCAGGGAGCAGCAGCGGTGATGTCACTAAGCTCTGCCAATGCCCCTAGCCGCTGCTGCTCTCTGCTGGACTCGTAGCAGCAGTGACATTCCTAAGTTCCACTCGTGCCCCAAGTCGGGCCTAGAGCTGAAGCATAACAGAGAAGATTACCGGAGATCCCCTCCACGGAACGGGACAAGGCAAGGACCGTTGTCATTAGTGTCACCTGCACTATCTGTTGGTACTACTTCTGGACAGTGAACTCGCTTCAGTCCTATATGCAATGCGAACGCGTCCCAAGGGGACTTAGAATGTACAAACCTCCGGCCATCTTCCATAAAGACGAAGTCTTTGTGAACGCGTGGCAAAAAGCTTTCCATGATCATGCGATGAAGCTTCTACAAATTGTCCTAACCCGTAACCGCGTATAGAGTACGGTTTAATACAAGAAGAACTTTCAAAAGCAAAAAGAGAGCTCGCAAAAAGAGTCTCCAAGGAACAGCTTAACAGTTTTCAAGAAAATTAAAAACTAAACTTATTCCTTTACAAGATGAAGCAAAAATTAATAAGCATGATAAATTTATCATAAATGATAAATTTATTTAGGGATAAGAGAGACTATGATAATAACAATATCTATACATGGCAAAATAAAACAACGGAACCAAATAACACAGGACGGAAGTATAATCCACAAAGTAAAAGACGAAAATCTAAAATATCAACAGAAAAATCTCAAGCTTCAAAAAATCAAAATGGCGAAAAAAATGCAGCGTATGAACAAGAACGAAAAAGTGAGAATATCCCTTTAGAAACTCAAAGAGGCACACAAGAAGAGGCAGACAGAAACGAAAGAAGTTCAACACAGCTGACTCAAGATCAGAAGAAAAGAAAAACGAATCCTTGGTCAACCAAGAACTAACTGTTAATGTAATTAACCTCACAGAGGAGTGTTTGGACAATAACACGCTGTCCCTACTTTCAAGAGGTCTGAACTTTGGCATAAATGACAGATTCAATGACACTAGATTTGAAATAGACCTAGCAACGTCTTTAAGGGACATCAACCTTCACAAGTTTTTTTGTAATAAAATATCACAAGAGCAAGTACCTATGGAAGGAGAGTCCCCTATTACCATTGGTCCTCTGTTTTTTTTCCCTCCAGGTTTTGACACAGCAGAAAGGGATTGCATAGAGATGTTAGCCTCTAATTTTGAGGAAATTCAGCAGTACAACAGGGAGATTAAAAGGAAATTTTTCACAAAAGGAAATAAATCAAGGTTTTCTCCCCCTATCTATCAAGGTAGCAGTATAGACCTTTCTTCAAAGGCAGTTCTGAAAGAAGTGAAATCAATTCTCTACCCTGACCCTGTTGAAAACCTCAGTAAGGAGGAATCACTAGCCTTAACAAAATTATGTAAAAGGGATGATCTAGTTATTATCCGTGCAGATAAGGGGGGCAGTGTGGTGGTGCAGGAGAAGTCGCAATACTTGGAAGAAGCCAAAAGGCAGCTCTCCGACACCACCACCTACTCCCCCCTGCCCGCAGATCTGACATATAAAATCATGTCGAATTTGCGGTCATTTTTGCATATAAGTGTTGAAAAAGGTCTACTCAGTCGGAAAACCGCAGAGAGACTGATCCCAGAAGTGCCAAAACCGGCATACTGGTATCACCTCCCTAAGGTTCCCAAGTCGCTGAGCCGACCCCCAGGAAGGCCCATAGTGGCGGGGATCGGCTCAGCGACTGAGTTCCTATCCCAGTACTTAGACTGGATATTGAACCCCTTATTGGAGTCGATTCCTTCCTATATAAAAGACACCAGTCATTTGCTACAAATTGTAGATGGTGTCTACTGTGAAAAGAGGACTACTCTATGCTCTATTGACGTGGTAAGCCTGTATACCCGTATTCCCCATGAGACGGGTATACAGGCTATACGAGGATACATTAAAGATACGGGTATATCACCAGAAATGATGGAATTCGTATGTGAAGGTTTGAGATTTGTCCTTACTAATAATACTTTCATGTCAGGTGACAGGTGGTATAGGCAGGAGACGGGGACCCCGATGGGAACCCCCGTCTCCTGCACATACGCTAATCTATACATGGCAATATTTGAAAATTATTATATTTATAACAGTTCAAACCCATATGTCAAACATATAAAAACATATAATCGCTATGTAGACGACATATTGATAACATGGACAGGTACCAAAGAGCAGTTCATAGATTTTGTTATACATCTAAATACAATAAACACCTTTAATATGGAATTTACATATCAGTATGGAGAACAAGAATTAGAGTTTCTAGATGTTAAACTAATTATAGAAGAGGGACGTATTATATCTGAAGGTTATCGCAAACAAGTTGCAAAAAATACTTTATTACACTATCAAAGTTCACATAAAATAGCTGGAAAAAATGCCATACCATATGGACAATTTATAAGACTAAAACGTAATAATACAAAAGAAGATACATATCTAAAACAAGCAAACGATTTAGAAAAACGTCTTTTAGAACGAGCTTATCCAAAGAAAATAATAACACAAGCAAGGCAGAAAGCAGAAAAAAAGAACAGAATAGATTTGTTAAAAAATAAAAAAACTTATCCTGAAGAAAAAGAAAAAAGGTTCACGTTTGTATTGGATAATGATCCTGTGAACAAAATAGCTGAAAGAGCTATAAGAAATAGTTGGTTCATTTTAGAATCAGATGAAGATCTAAGAGAAATTGCTCTGAGAAAACCAAGAATAACCTATAAAAAAAACTAAAACAATAGGGAGTATTCTGAGAAAAACCGAACAACGAAAAAAGAAGGAGAAAAAATCTAAAAAAAAACCTGGTTAGGAGACACCGTACCTAAAGGCAATAAAAAATTTAAAAATTGCAATTTTTGCAAATACAACATGGAAGCTAAATACATACGGCTAGGAGCAGTGTCACATACAGTCCAAGATCTTATAACTTGCAAGACGGATCAGGTGGTTTATGCCCTGTTCTGTCCATGCGGTTTTTATTACCTGGGGCAGACAAGCCGACAGCTCAGGGTGAGAATAAGAGAACACCTGTACGCTATATGTACAGGAAAACCAGGAGCTGCCAGACTAATGTCCCACGTAAGGGAAACGGATAATAATAATCCTGATATCTTAAAATTTGCAGGACTGGAAAGAATAACTGTCCAAAAAGGAGAAAGGCTAGACAGGAAATTATTAACAATAGAAACTGAATGGATAATCAAGACTAATGCGACAGGTGTACTAGGCCTCAATGATAGAACAGAACAATCAGCTTGTTTTTAATCACAAACACTCTCCCCCCCCCTCCCCTTTCTCTCTCCCGGAGGTGTACGTCATAATCACGTGTCAAGGAGAGAAAATAAGGTGATTGGATAACAGGATGGCTTACCTGGTATATAAAGGTGTACTGTTAGTCTAGAAGTTAGGGCCGGAGGAAGTGCATTCACAGCACGAAACGGAGCTTTTGTCGCCTTTGCAATCCCCACCACGTCTGCTCCCTACCCCTGAACACATGTGAAGCAAAATAAAGCAAGAATTTTGAGAAGAATGGTGAGTGCCGGCTTTATTTCCATTATCTTCTATGTTGGACTACTATGATTACCTATCTATAAGCCAGAGCACCACAGCACACTCACCAGCGTTTCCCAGTATACTGTAGAGATCCCTCCACGTCCTCAGTGCCGTATGCACACCTAATAGTGATCTTTGGTCTAGATATTACATCTAGCCTGATTGTCATCAGTAATTAAAGGGGTATTCCAGGAATAAAAAAAACAGGCCTTTTTTCTTTCAAAGACCTGTTTGTATCCAGTTTGGGTGTGGTTTCGCACCTCCGTTCAACTGAAGTGAATGGAGCCAAGTTTTAATACCTCATTCAAAGTGGAGACAAGGAGGGCACTTTCTTTGAAAGAAAAAAGGCCTATTTTTTTATTCCTAAAATACCTCTTTAAGCCCTTGAAGGGGTACTCCACCCCTAGCATCTCGTCCCCTATCCAAAGGATAGGGGATAAGATGTCAGATCACCGGGGTCCCGCTGCTGGGGACCCCCGGGATCTCCACTACGGCACCCTGCTATCATTACTGCACAGAGCAAACTCGCTTTGTGCGTAATGACAGGCAATACAGGGGCCGGAGCATCGTTACATCATGTCTCTGCCCCCTCATCACATCACGGCCCGCCTCCTCAATACAAGTCTATGGATGGGGGGTTGGCGGCCATCACACATACGCCATTGACCGTGCGGTTTAATTAACTATATATTTTTATAGTTCGGACATTTACGCACGCGGCGATACCACATATGTTTATTTTTATTTACAGTTTGTTTTTTATTGGGAAAAGGGGGATGATTCAAACTTTTATTAGGGAAGGGGTTAAATGATCTTTGTTAACTTTTTTTCACTTATTTTTTTGCATGCAGTACATTGATTCAATACACTGATCACTGCCATTGCATTTAATGGCAGGGATCATTGTTATCGGCGTTTGATTGCTCAAGCCTTGATTTCAGGCTTGGAGCAATCAATCGCCGATCAGAAGCGCAGGAGGCAGGTAAGGCACCCTCCTGTTGCATTCTAGCTGATCGGGACATTGTGATTTTTCCGCGATGGTACCCATCAGCCCGACTGAGCTGCCGGGAAGATTTTACTTTCACTTTAGACGCGGCGATCAACTTTGATTGCCGCGCCTAAAGAATTAATGCCGGACATCAGCCTGATCGGCGATGGCCGGCATTAGCCACGGGTCCTGGTTTCTTATAGCAACCGGGACCCACCTGGTATGATGCACGCTCACCTGCTGAGCGGCCGTCATAACTCAGGAGACGCTTATGGACGTTCATAAACGGGGTTAATATAAATATTAATTACCTCTCTAATGGTTCCTTTCTTGCAGCTAATCTCAGGGATTATTAAACAGTAAAAAAAAAAAAAGAAACAAAAAAAATTGCAACATGTCACACATTGGTTCTCTTTTTTTATAGAGAATTCTAAGGATAGGCAATTATTAAAATTTGAAAAAAATCGACTCTTCAAAATAATAAAAATACATACATTTCCCAAACATAAAAATATATTTATTTTTAATTTATGTATTTTTATTCTTTTGAGGGGTTGATTTTTTCAAATTTAAATGATTGGCTATCATTAGGCTAGGCCATTAATTTCTGATCGTCAGGATACTGACTCCAGGCACACCCTCTGATCAGCTATTCAGCTCCTCTTCTTATACAGGAAATGGGCCTGAAGCCCTAGGCCTTTCTTTCTACAGTGGTGGTGCCAGGCAACTGCAGCTCAGCTCCCTTCTACGTCAATGAGAGCCATGATGCTGTTATTCAGCACCACCACTATATAATGAAGAGAGCAAGGCTTTTGTCCCTATTTACTGTATAGTGCGGCACACTGAACAGCAATTGAGGGGCTATCCTGTGAATAGACCAGCAATCACAAAAGTCCTGAAAACCCCCTTTAATTTCAGTACAGTCTAATAGTAAGAGGCATTACAAGAATGTATGGTAGAGAACTGGCAGAACGTTTCCTCAATATATTCATACATATTCCTGTTCTGGTATAAAGAAATTTCCGTGTATGCATTTCTTTTTATGAATCAGAATTAAAGGGGTATTCCGCCCCTAGACATCTTATCCCCTATCCAAAGGATAGGGAATAAGATGTCAGATCGCCGGGGTCCCGCTGCTGGGGACCCCGGGGATCGCTGCTGCAGCACCCCGCTATCATTACTGCGCAGAGCGAGATCGCTCTGCACGTAATGACTGGCAATACAGGGGCCGGAGCATCGTTACATCATGGCTCCGCCCCTTGTGACGTCACGGCCCGCCCCGTCAATACAAGTCTATGGGAAGGGGGCGTGGCGGTCGTCACGCCCCCTGCCATAGACTTGCATTAAGGGGACGGGCCGTGATGTCATGAGGGGCGGAGCCATGACGTCACGCTGCTCCGGGCCCTGTATCGCCCGTCATTACGCACAGAGCGAACTCGCTCTGTGCAGTAATGATGGCGGGGTGCCGCAGCGGCGATCCCCGGGGTCCCCAGCAGGGGGACCGCGGTGATCTAACATCTTATCCCCTATCCTTTGGATAGGGGATAAGATGCCAGGGGAGGAATACCCCTTTAAAGGGAACCAAGCAGCAGATTTTACCTTATATGATGCTTGGCAATGCATTATTTAAAGGGGTACTCCGCCCCTAGACATATTATCCCCTATCCAAAGGATAGGGGATAAGATGTCAGATCGCCGCGGTCCCGCTGCTGGTGACCCCCGGGATCGGCGCTGCGCTATCATTACTGCACATAGCGAGTTCGCTCTGTGCATAATGACTGGCGATACAGGGGACGGAGCATCGTTACATCATGGCTCCGCCCCTCGTGACGTCACGGCCCGCCCCTTTCATCCCGGGGGTCGCCAGCAGCGGGACCGTGGTGATCTGACATCTTATCCCCTATCCTTTGGATACGGGATAAGATGTCTAGGGGCGGAGTACCCCTTTAAGCCAAAATCTTTATCCTCGCCATCCCTGGGAGACATTTTTTACCTTCAGGGACGGTGAGGATATGAAGTTACTAACCGCCGCCCCCCCCCCCAGCCGCTCCGTAAGTAGTCCCCTGCGAGGACTTAAACTTACCGAGTCCTGTAACTTCGACCATGATGCCGCCCCCTCAGCTTGATTGACGGCCTGCATCATCGCTAAGCAGACAATGCAGAGTGGTGACATGAGACGTCAATCAAGCCGAGGGGTTGGGAGCACAGCCGCAGCGACGGGACCAGTAAGTATAGTCCAGGTGACTACTTATGGGGCGACCGAGGGGGACTTTATAACTTCATATCCTCCCCATCCCTGGGGGCAAAAACATCTTCCGGGATGGTGAGGATAAAGATTTTGCCCAATTTCTCCTGATTAAAAAAATGCACCATATGTGGACGTTAAGTGCTCTGCTGGCGCACTACAAAGCTTAGAAGAGAGGGAGCAAAATTTGGCTTTTTGAAAGAGAATTTTGCTGAAATGGTTTTTGGGGGGCATGTTGCATTTTGAAAGTCCCCAGGGTGCCAGAACAGCAAAAAAAGAAAACAACCCACATGGCATACTATTTTGGAAACTACACTGCTCAAGGAACGTAACAAGGGGTATAGTGAGTCTTAACACCTCACAGGTGTTTGACGACTTTGCGTTGAAGTTGGACGTGAAAACGGAAAATTAGATTTTTAACACTAAAATGATGGTGTTGCCCCATATTTTTCTTTTTCACAAGGGGTAATAGGAGAAAATGGACCCCAAAATTTGAAGCTCAATTTCTACCAATTAAGAAAACGCCCCATATGTGAACATTAAGTGCTATTGCTGGTACATTACAATGCTCAGAAGAGAAGGAGCAAAATTTGGCTTTTTGAAAGCGAATTTGCTGAAATGGTTTTTGGGGGGCATGTTGCATTTAGAATGTCCTCAGGGTGCCAAAACTGCAAAAAAAAAAAAACACATGGTATACTATTTTAGAAACTACACCCCTCAAAGAATGTAACAAGGGGTATAGTGAGCCTTAATACCTCACAGGTGTTTGACGACTTTGCCTTGAAGTTGGATGTGAAAATGGAAAATTTGATTTTTACCACTAAAATGATGGTGTTACCCTAAATCTTTCTTCTTCACAAGGGGTAATAGGAGGAAATGGACCCCAAAATTGGAAGCCCAATTTCTCCTGAGAAAATGCCCCATATGTGGACTTTAAGTGCTCTGCTGGCGCACTACAGGTCTCAGAACAGAAGGAGTACCATTGGGCTTTTGGAGAGAGAATTTTGCTGAAATTGAAGTCTGGGGCCATGTGCATTTACAAACCTCCCATGACGCAAGAACAGCAGAAACGCCCCACATGTGACGTAACAAGGGTTACAGTGAGTACTTACACCTCACAGGTTTTTTGAACAGTGGGCCAAAAAATGTAAGTTTTGATTTTTAACACTAAAATGATGGTGTTACTCCAAATTTTTCATTTTCACATGGTGTAATAGGAGAAAATGGACCCCAAAATTTGAACCCCAATTTCTCCTGATTAAGAAAAGGCCCCATATGTGGATGTTAAGTACTCTGAGGCCTCAGAACAGAAGGAGCGACATTGGACTTTTGGAGAGAGAATTTTGCTGAAATTGAAGCCGGGGGCGATGTGTATTAACAAACCTCCCATTTTGCCAGAACATCAGAAACCCCCCCACATGTGACACTGTTTTCGCAACTTCACCCCTCACAGAATTTTATAAGGGGTGCAGTGAGCATTTACACCCCACTGGCGTTTCACAGATCTTTGGAACAGTGGGCTGTGCAAATGAAAAATTACATTTTTTATTTTCACGGACCACTGTTCAAAAAATCTGTTAGACACCTGGGGGTTGTAAATGCTCACTGTATCCCCTTATTATATTCCTTGAGGGGAGTAGTTTCCAAAATGGGGTCACATGTGGGGGGGTCCATTGTTCTGGCACCACAGGGGGTGGGGGCTTTGTATACACACATGGCCTTGAATTCCAGACACATTCTCTCTCCAAAAGCCCAATGGCGCTCCTTCTCTTCTGAGCATTGTAGTTTGCCCACAGAGCACTTTACATCCACATATGGGGCATTTACATACTCAGAAGAAATGGGGTTACAAATTTTTCCTATTACCCCTTGTGAAAATGAAAAATTTGGGATAACACCAGCATTTTCGTGAAAAAAAATGCACATTTTTCATTTTCACGTCCAACTTTAACGGAAATTCATCAAACACCTGTGGTGTGTAATGGCTTACTATACCCCTTGTTATGTTCAGTGGGTATTTTTGTACTCAGAAGAAATGGCGTCACAAATTTTGGGGCTCTTTTTTTCCTTTTACTTCTTGTGAAAATGAAAAGTATGGGGCAACACTAGCATTTTTAACAAGGCCTGTGAAAAATAAAAGAAGAAATCTGATTGGTTGCTATGGGCAACTGGTTAACTTTTCCTCTCACAGGTTTTGATAAATCTCCCCCATTATATTTAATAGATCTAGTCTTCATTTGCAAATCTAGAACTCAGATCGATTCTGATGAATATTAAGGATTTATTTTTAACTCTCCTGTGTCATCTTGTCCTCGTCCTCATCTCCTCCTGTTTGTATGCACTTCCTCTTTTTAATAACCATGAGCAAACTCTCATGTATTCCTTAGCGTAGTTGGGTCTGTGAGGGTTTTATTTCAGGGTTCTGACAATTTTAATGGTAACGATAGCACTACAAACTAAGGAAGGCAAGAACCACCCATGAATGTCATAGACACAGTGCACCCTAACACATGCTCAGTTCAACTGCAGTCTCCTGAAGGTAATGGCAGTTTGTCTCCACTGTGCTTATAAGCAAGGGGGATTGTGGGAAAGCGTGTGCTCTGTTGCCTGGCAACAGGAGGGTTACAGCTCAGAGACAGGTCCATGAGGGAGAACTGTACAGGGATATAAGTTATTTTTGTACCCCTTTACATAGATGTATGGGGCACAGATCTGATTTTACCAAATTTCCTCTGTGGGACAATCCTGTTAAAGAAAATTCAATGTATGCATTTCTTTTTATGATTCAGTATTAATAGTCATACATGAAATCCAGCATTATAAAAGTAAAATATACATTATTTCAGCCTAAATTCTTGTTTTAGGTTATAACAGGAGGTCATGTCAAAGGTCAGAGATCTCTTATATTACTTCCCTGTCACCCCCTTTAGTAGGTCACATACACTGAACATATCAATGTGTTTTAGACATTTAGGTGCTTTTCCCTTTCTATGTATGGAAAACTATACATATAGGTGGAGACTTATCAAAACCAGTGCAGAGGAAATGTTGACCAGTTGCCCATAGCAACCAATAAGATTGCTTCTTTCATTTTGAAAAAGGCCTCTGAAAACTGAAAGAAGCAATCTGATTGGTTGCTATGGGCAACTGCTCCCCTCTTCCTCTACACAGGTTTTGATGATTCTCCCCCATAGACTTAATGTACCCATACAGTAATTACACCCCCAACTCTTTGTGTAATATAATTCAGTATAAATAGTATATACTTGGTCATTTGTGAACATCAGCAAAGTGTATAGTTAAATGATTATATTTATTACAATTAACACTATTATTTTGACACATTATATGTAATAGAGCTAGTCATCATTTGCAAGTCTAGATCTCTAGATGTATTCTGATCAATATTTAGGATTAATGTACCTCTCCTGTGTCATCTTGTCCTCTTCCTCATCTTCTGCTCTTTGTGTGTGCTCCTTCTGATAGCCAAGGCCTGAACTGTACTAGTGGCTGGTCAAGGTAGCTCCAAACACTTGATGATGTCACATGTGTGATGTCATAAGGGAAACAAAGAAAGCCGGTAAGGCCACTGAATAATATCATAGTGTTATTTTTAATGGGATCTATTAGGCTTCTATTGTGATTTCTAACATTTTACCAGACAAAATATTAAAGAATGTTGTGCTATAAAAAAAAATCCCCATTATATGACTCTGTTGGTGGAAAAATAAAAAGTTATCTTAGAAGCCGGGGAGGAAGAAAAATAAGAAAAGGAAAGCAATGAAATGGGAAGAGTTTAATAGGGTCTGTCCCATTTCTGACACTCAGGGATATATTTTCAACCAGAAACTTTGGGGGGCAGCATTAACCCCTTAAGGACCTAGGGTGTATGGATACGCCCTGGCTTTCTGGTACTTAAAGACCCAGGACATATCCATACGCCCATGGGAATTTCGGTCCCCGCCACGCGCTGGGCGGGGGCCGGATCGGGGTGACTGCGGATATCAATCAGCAGGAGCCCCATGCAAATGCCCATGGGGGGTCATCAGACCCCCCCATGTCAGCGATCGGCGCAAATCGCAAGTGAATTCAGACTTGCGATTTGCGCCTATTCCTGGTCATACGGGTCTGGTGACCCGGTGACCCGGGATAAAAGGGGGATCGCGGTTGTCTAAGACACCTACGATCCCCCTGAAGGGATAGGAGTGAGGTGGCAGGGGTGCCACCCCTCCTATCCCTGCTATTGGTCGTCAGAAGCGGCCAATAGCAGATCGGGGGCAGGGGGGGGGGGGGTTAACTTTCGTTTTCCCCGTCCTGCCCACCCACAATAGGCGGGGCAGAACGGGGAAACGAAGGGGATCGAACGCCAAAGTCCACTTACCCATCCGGAGGCAGCGGGCGACCGTGATCGGCGGGCGGTGATGTCGTGCGGCAGAAGAGGACAGCTCCCTGGATCCTACGGAAGCCGGTAAGTTGATCTGGAGGGCAAAAGTCTGAGACCACTGTATAGTGGTCTCTAAGCTCTAGCCCTCCAGATGTTGCAAAACTACAACTCCCAGCATGCCCAGACAGCTGTTTGGGCATGCTGGAATATGTAGTTTTGCAACAGCTGGAGGGCTACAGTTTGAGACCACTACACAGTGGTCTCTAAACTGCATCCCTCCAGATGTTGCAAAACTATAACTCCTAGCATGCCCAAACAGCTGTTTGCTGTCTGGGCATGCTGGGAGTTGTAGTTTTGCAACATCTGGAGGTCCACAGTTTGTAGATCACTGTGCAGTGGTCTATAAACCGGGTTAGTGTCACTTTCCCTTCAGACGCGGCAGTCAGCTTTGATCGCCGTGTCTGAAGGGTTAATACAGGGCCTCACCGCGATCGGCAATGTCCTGTATTAGCCGCAAGGACCGCCGCAATAGGGGTGTATTCGCCGTATAAGACGCACCGACTTTTTCCCCCCAGTTTTGGGGAAGAAAAAGTGCGTCTTATACGGCGAAAAACACGGTAAATTTAAAATAAATATATTTTTATCTTTGGGAAATGTATGTATTTTTATTATTTAGAATGTTTTCAAATTTCAATAATTGCCTATCCTTAGAATTCCCTATAAAAAAAGAGAACCAATGTGTAACATGTTACAATTTTTTTTGTTTCTTTTTTTTTTTTTACTGTTTAATAATCCCTGAGATTAGCTGCAAGAAAGGAACCATGAGACAGGTAATTAATATTTATATTAACCGCGTTTATGAACGTCCATAAGCGTCTCCTGAGTTATGACGGCCGCTCAGCAGGTGAGCGTGCATCATACCAGGTGGGTCCCGGTTGCTATAAGAAACCAGGACCCCTGGCTAATGCCGGCCATCGCCGATCGGGCTTATGTCCGACATTAATTCTTTAGGCGCGGCAATCAAAGTTGATCGCCACATCTAAAGTGAAAGTAAAATCTTCCCGGCAGCTCAGTCGGCTGATCGGTACCATCGCGGAAAAATCGCGATGTCCCGATCAGCTAGAATGCAACAGGAGAATGCCTTACCTGCCTCCTGCGCTTCTGATCGGCGATTGATTGCTCCAAGACTGAAATCCAGGCTTGAGCAATCAAACGCCGATAACAAACACCGATAACAATTATTGGGGGGGTCGGAAGGTAACGGTGTAAGTGTGTGTATATATGTAGTGTTTTACTTCTTATTTTTGTGTTAGTGTAGTGTAGGTGTTTTTTCTGTACATACACACAGTCGGGTTTACAACAAGTTTCCTGATACAAGTTTGAGCCAAGGCAAATTTCCCGCAACTCAACCTCGTAGTGGGAAACTTACTGAAAACCCACTTGTGTGCTATAGCTGTTGCATAACTACAACTCCTAGCATGGATGGACAGTCAAAGGGCATGCTCAGAGTTGTAGTTGTGCCACCTCACTCCTGCTGGCCAAGGGTGATTGGGGCTATCTCTGACACCACCAATCACACTTTTTTTTTCCAGGCCACTTGGTCACTAGAGACCCGATTGGCCTGAAAATGTCATATGGAAGGTCACAGTACAGAGACCACTGCACAATGGTCTCCAAACTGTGGCCCTTCAGATGTTGCAAAACTACAACTTTCAGCATGCCCAGAAAGCCAACCCCACGTTTCCTGCTGTGAGTTTGAAAGGGGGCAGGCTCTCTTTGCCAAGTTTTTGGCAGAAAATTTGCACAGATGAAAATCCACCTCAAACCCTATTTTATAATGCAGATCTGTCACAAATATGCAACAAAAACTGCATGCATTACTTGTGGATTTTGTTGCAGATTCACCTTGGATTTCACCCTATACACAGAAAGTGGTGAAATCAGTCACAAAATGCACAATATAATGAGCGACCGTTCTGACTCATTCAAATTTAACTAAAGTTCATTATTTTTCTCTAGGACACAGCATGGTGGCCGCAGCTACATCATAAGTATTTATAATTTTTTTTTTAAAGGGGTACTCCAGCCCTAATACATCTTATCCAAAGGATAGGGGATAAGATGTATGATCGCGAGGTCCCACCGCTGGGGACCCCCGCAATCTGTAATTGCGCACCCACCCTTGTGAGCTCTGCACAGTGCTGGAGGCTCCAAGTGTGTAGTGTGACGTAACGACTCCGCCCCCTTGTAATGTCACGCCCCACCCCCTCAATGCAAATCTATGGGAGGAAGCGTAACGGCCATCTTCCATAGACCAGCATTAAGGGGGCGGAGTGTGATGTCACATGGGGGCGGAGTCGAGATGCCATAAAACTCCGGTCCGGTGGTCGTCACGCTACCCACTCGGAACCTCGGGCGCTGCGGAGAGCTCACAAAGGTGGGTGCGCAATGACAGATTGCGGGGGTCCCCAGCGGCGAGACCCCCGTGGTCATACATCTTATCCCCTAAGATGTATTAGGGCCGGAGTACCCCTTTAACCCATTAAGGACCAAGCCCAAATATACCTTAAGGACCCGGCCATTTCTTGAACATCTGACCACTGTCACTTCAAGCATTAATAACTCTGTTTGACAACTTTTCGTTAAAATCGGATGTGTAAATGGAAAAAGAATTCACTAACGTGCATTTTTCCCCCCAAATTTACAATTTTTACAAAGGGTAATGGGAGAAAATGCCCCCCAAAATTTGTAACCCCATCTCTTCTGAGTATGGAAATACCCCATGTTAGGAAGTAAAATGCTCTGTGGGCGAACTACAATGCTCAGAAGAGAAGGAGTCACATTTGGCTTTTTGAAAGCAAATTTTGCTGAAATGGTTTTTGGGGGGGCATGTAACATTTAGGAAGCCCCTGTGGAGCCAGAACAGCAAAAAATACCCACATGGCATACCATTTTGGAAACTACACCCCTTAAGGAACGAAACAAGGGGTACAGTGAGCCTTAACTACCCACAGGTGTTTGACGACTTTTTGTTAAAGTTGGATGTGTAAATGAAAAAATTTTTTTTTTTTTTTACAAAAATGCTGTTTTTTCCCCAAAATTTTACATTTTCACAAGGGGTAATAGGAGAAAATGACCCCCAAACTTTATAACCCCATTTCTTCTGAGTATGGAAATACACCATGTGTGGATGCCCACATATGGGGCATTTCCATACTCAGAAGAAATGGGGTTACAAATTTTTCCTATTACCCCTTGTGAAAATGAAAAATTTGGGATAACACCAGCATTTTCTTGAAAAAAAATGCTAATTTTTCATTTTCACGTCCAACTTTAACAAAAATTCTTCAAACACCTGTGGGGTGTTATGGCTCACTATACCCCTTGTTATGTTCAGTGGGTATCTTTGTACTCAGAAGAAATTGTGTCACAAATTTTGGGGCTCTTTTTTTCCTTTTACTTCTTGTGAAAAAGTATGGGGCAACACTAGCATTTTTAACAAGGCCTGTGAAAAATAAAAGAAACAATCTGATTGGTTGCTATGGGCAACTGGTTAACTTTTCCTCTCACAGGTTTTGATAAATCTCCCCCATTGGCCCTCATTTACTATTCTAAACCCGACTTCTTTTGTCGGATTTTTTTGGCGCATCTTTGTCTGCGCCATGTCGCAGACTTCGTGCGCCAGTCTGCGACACGATGCGACATTTTTTCCCGATGGACCTGATGTGAATTCTCCCAAACCCGAAAAAGGGGCGTAACCCGACATTTCTGAGCTTTCCCACGTATTTATAAAGGTTTCCAACCCGAATTTGTTGAATTGTTGTGGATTTTTTCCCGACAACTCAGAGGAGTTGGAAACCAAAACCTACAAAACCCAGTGCGACAAACAGGATGCGACATAATAATAAATACCAGGGGAAAAATGCAGTCGGGTAAGAAAGCAAGATAGACTTACAACCCGATTTTCTAAGTAAATGAGGGCCATTATATTTAATAGATCTAGTCTTCATTTGCAAATCTAGAACTCAGATCGATTCTGATGAATATTAAGGATTTATTTTTAACTCTCCTGTGTCATCTTGTCCTCGTCCTCATCTCCTCCTGTTTGTATGCACTTCCTCTTTTTAATAACCATGAGCAAACTCTCATGTATTCCTTAGCGTAGTTGGGTCTGTGAGGGTTTTATTTCAGGGTTCTGACAATTTTAATGGTAACAATAGCACTACAAACTAAGGAAGGCAAGAACCACCCATGAATGTCATAGACATAGTGCACCCTAACACATGCTCAGTTCAACTGCAGTCTCCTGAAGGTAATGGCAGTTTGTCTCCACTGTGCTTATAAGCAAGGGGGATTGTGGGAAAGCGTGTGCTCTGTTGCCTGGCAACAGGAGGGTTACAGCTCAGAGACAGCTCCATGAGGGAGAACTGTACAGGGATATAAGTTATTTTTGTACCCCTTTACATAGATGTATGGGACACACATCTGATTACCAAATTTCCTCTGTGGGACAATCCTGTTAAAGAAAATTCAATGTATGCATTTCTTTTTATTATTCAGTATTAATAGTCATACATGAAATCCAGCATTATAAAAGTAAAATATACATTATTTCAGCCTAAATTCTTGTTTTAGGTTATAACAGGAGGTCATGTCAAAGGTCAGAGATCTCTTATATTACTTGCCTGTCATCCCCTTTAGTAGGTCACATACACTGAACATATCAATGTGTGTTAGACATTTAGGTGCTTTTCCCTTTCTATGTATGGAAAACTATACATATAGGTGGAGACTTATCAAAACCAGTGCAGAGGAAATGTTGACCAGTTGCCCATAGCAACCAATAAGATTGCTTCTTTCATTTTGATAAAGGCCTCTGAAAACTGAAAGAAGCAATCTGATTGGTTGCTATGGCCAACTGCTCCCCTCTTCCTCTACACAGGTTTTGATGATTCTCCCCCATAGACTTAATGTACCCATACAGTAATCACACCCCCCAACTCTTTGTGTAATAGAATTCAGTATAAATAGTATATACTTGGTCATTTGTGAACATCAGCAAAATGTATAGTTAAATGATTATATTTATTACAATTAACACTATTATTTTGACACATTATATGTAATAGAGCTAGTCATTATTTGCAAGTCTAGAACTCTAGATATATTCTGATCAATATTTAGGATTAATGTACCTCTCCTGTGTCATCTTGTCCTCTTCCTCATCTTCTGCTCTTTGTGTGTGCTCCCTCTGATAGCTAAGGCCTGAAATGTACTAGTGGCTGGTCAAGGTAGCTCCAAACACTTGATGATGTCACATGTGTGATGTCATAAGGGAAGCAAAGAAAGCCGGTAAGGCCACTGAATAATATCATAGTGTTATTTTTGATGGGATCTATTAGGCTTCTATTGTGATATCTAACATTTTACCAGACAAAATATAAAAAAATGTTGTGCTATAAAAAAAAAATCCCCATTATATGACTCTGTTGGTGGAAAAATAAAAAGTTATCTTAGAAGCCGGGGAGGAAGAAAAATAAGAAAAGGAAAGCAATGAAATGGGAAGAGTTTAATAGGGTCTGTCACATTTCTGACACTCAGGGATATATTTTCAACCAGGAACTTTGGGGGGCAGCATTAACCCCTTAAGGACCTAGGGCGTATGGATACGCCCTGGCTTTCTGGTACTTAAAGACCCAGGACATATCCATACGCCCATGGGAATTTCGGTCCCAGCAGGAACCCCGTTCAAATGCCCAAGGGGGTCATCAAACCCCCCCCCCCATGTCAGCGATCGGCGCAAATCACAAGTGAATTTAGACTTCCGCCTATTCCGGGTCATACGGGTCTATGGTCTATGGTGACCCGGTGACCCAGAATATAAGGGGGATCGCGGTTGTTTAAGACACCTACAATTCCCCTGAAGGGATAGGAGTGAGGTGGCAGGGGTGCCACCCCTCCTATCCCTGCTATTGGTCGTCAGAAGCGACCAATAGCAAATGGGGGGCGGGGGGGTTAACTTTCGTTTTCCCCATCCACAATAGGCGGGGCAGAACGGGGAAACGAAGGGGACCGAACGCCAAAGTCCACTTACCCATCCGGAGGCAGCGGGCGACCGTGATCGGCGGGCGGCGATGTCGTGCGGCCGAAGAGGACAGCCGGTATGTGGTATGGAAGCCGGTAAGTTGATCTGGAGGGCTACAGTCTGAGACCACTGTATAGTGGTCTCTAAGCTCTAGCCCTCCAGATGTTGCAAAACTACAACTCCCAGCATGCCCAGACAGCTGTTTGGGCATGCTGGAATATGTAGTTTTGCAACAGCTGGAGGGCTACAGTTTGAGACCACTACACAGTGGTCTCTAAACTGCATCCCTGCAGATCTTGCAAAACTACATCTCCTAGCATGCCCAAAAAGCTGTTTGCTGTCTGGGCATGCTGGGAGTTGTAGTTTTGCAACACCTGGAGGTCCACAGTTTGTAGATCACTGTGCAGTGGTCTATAAACTGTAGCCCTCCAGATGTTGCAAAACTGCAAATCCCAGCATGCCCAGACAGCAAACAGCTGTCTCGGCATGCTGGGAGTTGTAGTTGCATACCTCCAACTGTTGCATAACTACATCTCCCAGCATGCCCTTCGGTGATCAGTACATGCAGGGAGTTGTAGTTTTGCAAAAGATGAAGGCATATGGGTTGGAAAATACTGAGTTAGGTAACAGAACCTAACTGAAGGTTTCCCAACCAGTGTGCCTCCAGCTGTTCCAAAAGTACAACTCCCAGCATGCACGGTCTCTCAGTAATGCTGGGGGTTGTAGTTTTGAAACAGCTAGAGGGTACACTCACAGGGTACATTCACACGGACAGGTTTACAGTAAATTTTCTGCATCAAATTTGGGCTGCGGCAAATTTTTCGCCGCAGCGCAAACTCCTAGCGGGAAACTCACCGTAACCAGTCAGTGCGAATGTAACCTAAAAACACTACACTAACACATAATAAAGGGTAAAACACTACATAAACACCCCCTTACACTGCCCCCCCCCCCCCCCAATAAAAATGAAAAAAGTCTTGTACAGCAGTGTTTCCAAAATGGAGCCTCCAGCTGTTGCAAAACAACAACTCCCAGCATTTCTGGACAGCCACTGACTGTCCAGGCATGCTGGGAATTTAGCAACAGCTGGAGGCACCCTGTTTGTTAATCACTGGCGTAGAATACCCCTATGTCCAGCCCTATGCAATCCGTAATTTAGTCCTCAAATGCGCATGGCGCTCTCTCACTTTGGAGCCCTTTCGTATTTCAAGGAAACAGATAAGGGCCACATATGGGGTATTTCTGTACTCCTTTTACCCCTTATGAAAAGGAAAAGTTGGGGGCTACACCAGCCTGTTAGTGTAAAAAAATAAAAATTTTAGACTAACATGCTGGTGTTGCCCCATACTTTTTATTTTCACAAGCGGTAAAAGGAAAAAAGACCCCCAAAATTTGTAATGCAATTTCTCCTGAGTACTGAAATACCCCATATGTGGCCGTAAAATGCTCTGCGGACGCACAACAAGGCTCAGGAGTGAGAACGCACATTTGTACATTTGAGGCCTAAATTGGTGATTTGCACAGGGGTGGCTGATTTTACAGTGGTTCTGACATGAACGCAAAAAAAATAAATACCCACATGTGACCCCATTTTGGAAACTAGACCCCTCACGGAACATGACAAGGTGTAGAGTGAGCCTTAACACCCCTCAGATGTTTGCCAAATTTTCATTAAATTTGGATGGGAAAATGAAAAAAAAAATTTTTCACTAAAATGCTGGTGTTACCCTAAATTTTTCATTTTCACAGAGGAAAATAGGAAAAAATCCCCCTAAAATTTGTAACCTCAATTCTTCTGAGTAAGAACATACCCCATATGTGAATGTAAAGTGCTCTGCTGGCACACTACAATGCTCAGAACAGAAGGAGTGTCATTGGGATTTTGAAGAGAAAATTTGTCCTGCATTGAAGGCGACGTGTGTTTACAAAGCCCCCATAGTGCCAGAACAATGGACCCCCCCCACCTGTGACCCCATTTTGGAAACTTCACCCCTCATGTAATGTAATAAGGGGTACAGTGAGCATTTATGCCCCACAGGTGTCTGACAGATTTTTGGAACAGTGGTCCGTGAAAATGAAAAATGTAGTGTTTCATTTGCACAGCCCACTGTTCCAAAGATCTGTCAAACGCCAGTGGGGTGTAAATACTCACTGCACCCCTTATTAAATTCTGTGAGGGGTGTAGTTTCCAAAATGGGGTCACATGTGGGGGGGGTCCACTGTTTTGGCACCACGGGGGGCTTTGTAAACGCACATGGCCCCTGACTACCATTCCAAACAAATTCTCTTCCCAAAAGCTAAATGGCGCTCCTCCTCTTCTGAGCATTGTAGTTCGCCAGCAGAGCACTTGACGTCCACACATGGGTTCTTTCCATACTCAGAAGAAATGGGGTTACAAATTTTGGGGGTCATTTTCTCCTATTACCCCTTGTAAAAATGTAAACATTTTTGGGGAAAACAACATTTTTGTAAAAAAAAAATTGCACATCCAACTTTAACAAAAAGTCGTCAAACACCTGTGGGTAGTAAAGGCTCACTGTACCGCTTGTTACATTCCTTAAGGGGTGTAGTTTCCAAAATGGTATGCCATGTGGATATTTTTTGCTGTTCTGGCACCACAGGGGCTTCCTAAATGCGACATGCCCCCCAAAAACCATTTCTGCAAAATTTGCTTTCAAAAAGCCAAATGTGACTCCTTCTCTTCTGAGCATTTTAGGTCCTAACCTGAGCATTTTACGTCCTAACATGGGGTATTTCCATACTCAGAAGAGATGGGGTTACAAATTTTGGGGGGCATTTTCTTCTATTACCCATTGTAAAAATAGTAAATTTGGGGGGAAAAATGCACTTTAGTGAATTATTTTTTCCATTTACGCATCCGATTTTAACGAAAGTTGTCAAACACCTGTGGGGTGTTAAGGCTAACTGGACCCCTTGTTACATGCCTTGAGGGGAGTAGTTTCTAAAATGGTATGCCATGTGGGGTTTTCTGTTGTTCTGGCACCATAGGGGCTTTCTAAATGTGACATGCCCCCCAAAAACCATTTCAGCAAAATTCACTCTCCAAAATCCCATTGTTGTTCCTTCCCTTCTGAGCCCTCTACTGCGCCCGCCGAACACTCGACATACACATATGAGGTATTTCCTTTCTCAAGAGAAATTGGGTTACAAATTTTGGGGGGCTTTTTCTCCTATTACCACTTGTAAAAATTCAAAAACTGGGTCTACAAGAACATGCGAGTGTAAAAAAAATGAAGATTTTGAATTTTCTCCTTCAGTTTGCTGCTATTCCTGTGAAACACCTAAAGGGTTAACACACTTACTAAATGTCATTTTGGATACTTTGAGGGGTGCAGTTTTTATAATTGGGTCATTTGTGGGGTATTTCTAAGATGAAGACCCTTCAAATCCACTTCAAAACTGAACTGGTCACTGAAAAATTCTGATTTTGAAAATTTTGTGAGAAATTGGAAAATTGCTGCTGAACTTTGAAGCCCTCTGATGTCTTCCAAAAGTAAAAACATGTCAACTTCATGATGCAAACATAAAGTAGACATATTGGGGGAGATTTATCAAAGGATTTAGACTGGTTTTTCTTGTCTAAATTTGTCGCACAGAAAGTCGCAGTCTAAATATGTGCGACTTTTCTGCGACTTTTGCTCTAGAGGATTTTTAGAACATGATGCATGCAAGTCTATTTTAGACTGAAATGCATTGAAAAATGCATTGGTGCTGAATTTATCAAAAGCGACTTTTCAGCGACAAGTCGTATCGGCTGAAAGTACGCTGAAATGTCAGACCATGTTGGAGCAGGTTTAAATATAGACTAAAGCATAGATCATGCAGTCTGTGCACAGAATTTATCAAGAGCTGTGTGCCATTTGATAAATTAGGTGCACAATAGACCAGACTAACCCTCTGTAGATTGGTCTATATTGATGCGGGACATAGGGGGAGATTTATCAAAACCTGTGTAGCGGAAAAGTTGCCCAGTTAAACATAGCAACAAATCAGATCGCTTCTTTCATTTTGCAGAGGTCTTGTTAAAAATGAAAGAAGTGAGCTGATTGGTTGCTATGGGCAACTGGGCAAATTTTCCTCTGGACAGGTTTTGATAAATGTCCCTCATAGACTTTGATAAATATCCCCCATTGTGTATGTGAATCAATGTATAATTTATTTGGAATATCCATTTTCCTTATAAGCAGAGAGCTTCAAAGTTAAAAAAATGCAAAATTTTCAATTTTTTCATCAAATTTTGGAATTTTTCACCATGAAATGAAACAAGTATCGACAAAATTTTACCACAGACATAGAGTAGAATATGTCACGGAAAAACAATCTCGGAATCAGAATGAAAGGTAAAAGCATCCCAGAGTTATTAATGCTTGAAGTGACAGTGGTAAGATTTTCAAAAAATGGCCGGGTCCTTAAGGTATATTTGGGCTGGGTCCTTAATGGGTTAAAGGGGTACTCCGGCCCTAATACATCTTAGGGGATAAGATGTATGACCACGGGGGTCTCGCCGCTGGGGACCCCCGCAATCTGTCATTGCACACCCACCTTTGTGAGCTCTCCGCAGCGCCCGAGGCTACAAGTGGGTAGCGTGACGACCACGGGGCCGGAGTTTTGTGGCATCTCGACTCCGTCATGCTACGCACTTGGAGCCTCCAGCACTGCGGAGAGCTCACAAAGGTGGGTGCGAAATTACAGATTGCGGGGGTCCCCAGCGGTGGGACCCCCGCGATCATACATCTTATCCCCTATCCTTTGGATAAGATGTATTAGTGCTGGAGTACCCCTTTAAAAACATTTTTATAAATACTTATGATGTAGCTGCGGCCACCATGCTGTGTCCTAGAGAAAAATAATGAACTCTAGTTAAATTTGAATGAGTCAGAACGGTCGCTCATTATGTTGTGCATTTTGTGACTGATTTCACCAATTTCTGTGTATAGGGTGAAATCCAATGTGAACCTGCAACAAAATCCACAAGTAATGCATGCAGTTTTTGCTGCATATTTCTAACAGATCTGCATTATAAAATAGGGTTTGAGGTGGATTTTCATCTGTGCAAATTTTCTGCCAAAAACTCTGCACAGAGAGCCTGCCCCCTTTCAAAATCACAGCAGGAAACATGGGGTTGGCTTTCTGGGCATGCTGAAAATTGTAGTTTTGCAACATCTGGAGGGCCACAGTTTGGAGACCATTGTGCAGTGGTCTCTGTACTGTGACCTTCCATATGACATTTTCAGGCCAATCGGGTCTCTAGTGACCCAGTGGCCTGGGAAAAAAAGTGTGATTGGTGGTGTCAGAGATAGCACCAATCACCCTTGGCCAGCAGGAGTGAGGTGGCACAACTACAACTCTGAGCATGCCCTTTGACTGTCCAAGCATGCTAGGAGTTGTAGTTATGCAACAGCTATAGCACACAAGTGGGTTTTTAGTAAGTTTCCCACTACGAGTTTGAGTTGCGGGAAATTTGCCTTGACTCAAACGTGTATCAGGAAACTTGTTGTAAACCCGACTGTGTGTATGTACAGAAAAAACACCTACACTACACTAACACAAAAATAAGAAGTAAAACACTACATATATACACACACTTACACCGCTACCTTCCGACCCCCCCAATAAAAATGAATAACAGTTTGTACGGCACTGTTTCCTAAATGTAGCCTCCAGCTGTTGCAAAACAACAGCTCCCAGCATGGCCGGACTGCCATTGACTGTCCAAAAATGCTGGGAGTTGTAGTGCTGTAACAGCTGGAGGCATCAATGAAAATGTACCACTAAAATAAAGTAGAATATGTCACAAAAAAAACATCCTGGAAACAAAGTCATAAGTAAAAGCATCCCAGAGTTATTGATGCATAAAGTGACAGAGGTCAGATATGCAAATCCCCCACGGTGCCAGAACAGTAAAAAATAAAAAATAAAAAAACACACATGGCACATTATTTTGGAAACTACATTATTTGGGAAACTATTTTACCAAACACTATTAGCATTTTTCTAACTTTAAAACTCTCTGCTTATTAGGAAAATGGACATGCCAAATAAATTACACTATATATTGATTCACAAATACCATATGTTTACTTTATGTTGGCATCATAAAGTTGACTTTTTGAGTTGAGTTTTTACTTTTTGAAGACATTAGAGTCAGGGCCCAGTTCAGTGTGGAAGTCAATTTGAGGGTCTTTATAACAGATCAACGAATTGTTCAAAAATGTTATTCCGCGGAAAAAAAATTTTCGATCCACATTTATTCGCATGCAATCGCTTTTAAAAACGTCTATTTCCCGGCTACAGAAAGCCTCAATAGGGAGTCTTCTGGGGTAGTGAAATAATACTGTTATTTAGTATGTCATGCAGATTAGAGGCGTCGCTATTAGAATCAGTGACCCTATACAGCTGCAACAAAAACTTGCGGAACACTCAATGGGGGAGATTTATCAAAACCTGTCCAGAGGAAAAGTTGCCCAGTTGCCCATAGCAATCAATCAAATCGCTTCTTTCATTTTACAGAGGCCTTGGTAAAAATGAAAGAGGTGATCTGATTGGTTGCTATGGGCAACTGAGCAACTTTTCTTCTGGACAGATTTTCACAAACCTCTCCCAATGTGTGTGTATAGATCCCTGCTTTTACACTAACAGGCCACTATACGCTTGAAACAGAAAACACGTACAAAAGCGGAGTGCATCTATATTTTACTTTTTATAGAGAAATATGCCCCAATACGGCTGCAAGAGAAACTTTGTGTGTATATATCCCTGCTTTTACACTGACAGGCCACTATATGCTTGAAGCAGAAAACACGGGTTGGGGGACCCGCACTCGGAGGCCGAGGAGCTGTCATCCATGTCGGACATGGTGGACAGTCTGGTTTCACCTACAAGACCATGGAACTTCGGACCCTGTTTCAGAAGTTTCCTTCCGCCGCACTCCCAAGGTCTTCAGCATTCATACAGAGTTTGATGACCTGCTGGAAGCAGCCTTGAAGCATCCTGAAAAACACTTCCAAGGGTCAAAACTACTGAGGACTATGTTTCCATTTGCCCAGGACCTGGTCTCCAAATGGACCGCCCGCCTACTGTGGACCCTCTGGTCTCTCTCCTATGCAAGTCCACCACTCTTCCTCTGGCTGACGCGGCTTCTTTCAAGGACCCCATGGACAAACGGATTGAAAACCTGGCGAAGTTTGCATTTGAAGCAGTGGGCTCATCCTTGCTTCTGGCGTTCACCACAACTTGGGTATCCAAGGAGTTGTCAGCCTGGGCTTCCCAACTTTGCCATAGAGTTTTATCCAGGGCTCCTCCAGACAATCTGGCTGACCAGGCCCTACAGATCTCCAACGCTGGTGATTATCTGTGCTCGGTGTCTCTAAAGTCCGCAGGTTGTGCGGTCTTTGCTTCTGCTAATTTGGTGGCTATCTGCCGCTCTATGTGGCTTAAGGCCTGGAATGCCGATGCGGCCTCCAAGAAATCCCTCACAGAGATGCCGTTTACCGGCGGCCATCTTTTTGGCAAATGCCTGGATAAAATCATTTCTGAGGCTACGGAAGTTAAGATCTCTCTGCTCCCACAGAATAAAGTGTGCCACACCGATTCTCGATGCAAGTCCTCTTCCTTTTGGCCCTTTCAGTCCTTTGCCTCGAGCCACCAGGACAAGCCAGCAGCCTCACAGATTCGGAAAGCTCCATCCTTCAAACCGCGTCCCTCCTGGAAGCAGGACGGCTGTTCTGGAATGCTTTTCTGTCAAGCCAGGTACCCACAAGCCCACCTCCACCTGAAGGGGCGCCCCACCCGAGTCTTCCTCTCAGGTGGGCGGTCGTCTGTCCCTCTTTCGGGACGTTTGGCTGGCGCAGGTCCAGGATTCCTGTGTTCAGAATGTCCTTTTACGACAGCTACCGAATCGAGTTTGCTTCTTTTCCCTGGGATCGTTTTTTCCTGTCCCGCCCTCCCCGCTCTCCTGCCCTGGATGCGGCTTTTCATTCTGCTGTACACACCCTCCTTGCACAGGGGGTCATTGTGCCAGTTTCGCCCCGGGAAAGTTTTTGGGGCTTTTATTTAAATCTGTTCGTCTTCCCCAAAAAAGGGGGCAAGGTCTGTCCGATTCTCGATTTGAAGCTCCTCAATCAGCACCTGCAGCACTTCCGCATGGAATCTCTTCGATCTGTTGTTGCGTCCATGGACCAGAGCAAATTTCTGTCCTTCGTGGACATTCGGGATGCTTACCTCTATTTCCCCATTTTTCTGGCACGCCAGCGGTTCCTGCGGCTTGCTGTTCTTGCAGGCCATTTTCAGTTTGTGGCTCTGCCCTTCAGGCTGGCCAGGGCCCCAGGGTCTTCACCAAGGTCTTGGCAATGGTGATCGCTATTGGCAGATCTCCCTCCGCTTCCTTTCTTGGAAGGTGTCTTTTCTCATCGCTGTTCCCTTCATCCGGTGGGTGTCTGAATTAGCAGTTCTCTCCTGCCGCCCTTCCTTTTTTGTTCTTCATCAGGAAAAGGCTGTGCTTCAGCTGATCCCGTCATTTCTTCCAAAGTTGGTATCCTCTTTCCATCTGAATGAGGATATCGTTCTTCACTCCTTCTGCCCGGTCCTGTCGCACCCTAAGGAGCGCTCTCTCCACAGATTGGATGTGGTCAGGGCTCTGCGTGCCTATCTCTCGGCCACCTCTTCTTTCCGATGCTGTGATTCCCTGTTCGTCCTTCTGGAAGGCCGGCGCAAAGGGCTTCCAGCTTCTAAGGCGACCATCTCCCGGTGGATCCAGTCGTCCATATCGGAGGCCTATCGTTCCGGGTTATGGCTCATTCCACACGCTCCGTGGGGGCCTCCTGTGCAGTCCACAACAGGGCTTCAGCCCTGCAGGAGTGTAAGGCAGCCACATGGTCGTCGGTGCACACGTTCACCAAGTTCTACTAGGTGCACACTTCTTCGTCTGCTGACGCCGGGTTTGGGTGTAAAGTGTTGCAAGTGGAGGTGGCATTGCCCTCTGCCTGATTTTTCTCTGTCTGTGTTATGCTTACCACCTCGGGAACTGCTTTGGTACATTCCACGGATCCTGTGTGCCCCAATGGAGCCAAACGAGAAAAGTAGATTTTTTATACTTACTGTAAAATCTCTTTCTCGGAGGATCCATTGAGGGACACAGCACCCACCCCGTTGGTTGTTAGTTTGTTGACCTAAGGGTCGGTTGCCTGTCAGTGGGTTTGTTTGGTTATTTTCGTCTAGGCCTTACTCTGACTTCTGTAGTGTTTTTTTCAGTTCCCTCCTACTGCTTATGGACTAAACTGATTAGCTCAGAGTCAGTGGGCGGGGTATATCCTGCCAGGAGGGGCCGATTTATTTTTTGTTGTTTGGCAGCAAGATATACCCACGGTTCCTGTATCCCCCAATGGATCCTCTGAGAAAGAGATTTTACAGTAAGTATAAAAAATGTACTTTTTACTTACACCCTCAGATCACTTTAACATATGGGTTAAAAGGGGTACTCCACTGGCCAGCATTCGAAAGTAAATGTTTTCACACTGCGGGGGTCGGCCACGCCCCTCGTTACATCACGGCCATGCCCCCTCACTGCATGTGTATGGGAGGGGGGCGTGACTGCCGTCACACCTCCTCCCATAAACTTGCATTGAGGGGCATGGCTGTGATGTCACGAGGGGCTTGGCCTAACCCCACAGCTCTAAGACAGCATTCGGAACATTTACTGGAACATTTACGGGGACAGGAACATTTACGGGAATGTTTTTCGGGCTATTATTCACATCTGTTCTTCATTCCCAAAAAAGGGGGCACGGTCTGTCCGATTCTCGATTTGAAGCTCCTCAGTCAGCAAACACAGCACTTCCACATGGAATCCCTTCGTTCTGTGGTTGCGTCCATGGACCAGGGCGAATTTCTGTCCTCTGTGGACAATCAGGATGCTTACTTCCACATCCCCATTTTATCGGCACACCAGCAGTTCCTGTGGTTTGCCGTTCCTGCAGGCCATTTTCAGTTTGTGGCTCTGCCCTTCCTGCTGGCCACGGCCCCAGGGTCTTCACCAAAGTCTTGGCGGTGGTGATCGCTATCCTCCGCTCTCAGAGAGTGTCAGTGTATCTGGAAGACCTGTTGATCAAAGCTCCATCCTTGGCACAAAATCAAGAGAGTCTCAACATCACTCTTCAGACCCTGACCAGTTTAGGCTGGGTGATCAATTGGGAGAAATCCAACCTCTCTCCCTCCCAGTCTCTGTTGTTTCTGGGGCTTGGTTTTGACACCGCGTCGGCTCGAGTTCTGCTTCCACCGGACAAGCAGAGTGCTCTGGGGTGGAGCGTGATGTCACAAGAGGCAGAGTTGTGACGTTGTGAGGTCACAATACTCCAGCCCCGTGGTCGTGAGGCTTCAGACACGGAGCTTCCAGTGCTGTGTGCAGCTGAGACAGGTGGGTGCTGCATGAGAGATTGCATGAGTGGTGGGACCCCCGCAATCAGACATCTTATCCCCTATCCTTTGGATATGGGATAAGATGTGTTATGGCCGGAGTACCCCTTTACGTGTCATTTTTCTGTAACTCTAGAGCAGTGGTAGGCAACTGAAGGCCAATGAGAACAAGCTGCCAACTGAGACTTATTCTGTAGCCGTTTTCTTTCACTTTTATCTGTTTACTATACCATGTATATACCACGCCAAACGGTCCATACCTTCCATACATCGGAACATCAAGCATATTCCTGCTAGGCTGCCGCATCGTTGCAAGCCCGGAGGTTTGACTTTCCATACCTTCTATAGATATCATGACTGGCAGACTGAGAGACTTCCTATGACAGACTGGATTTCCATTTCCTATGTATCGCCGAGTATAATCCATCTCATCACAAGCCTACACAAATAAAGACATTTACTGTACCTCTATGGACTACCTAGATAAAAAGGCTCTGATGGACATATACATGTAGTCTCTCCGTATGGCATGGGACCTATCAAGTACATTGTATACCTCCTTGCTGCTATATCTAGCCTTATACTAAAGTGGGAGAAGATATAGAGGTGCTCACCTTGTATGTGCCCCTGCTTCTCTTTGCACAATTTCCCTGATGAGTTGTGCCGCACAGTAACTGACACAACGAAATGCGTTGGATGTATTTTTAATCATGCTAATACCTGTATGGTCTATGTGACTATTGAATCATAACTGTGTTTACATGTACTTGACTCACACGGTGATATTTGGAGGTAGTGTCAAACCGATATCTGCCACAGTGTGATCAGTCCTCCGCACCTACCTCCCTCCCATCCTAAGACATAGAGTGAGATAGGAGGATCTGAATGTGGGCTGGCTCTCTGTAGGAAGGCCTCCCTGCATTAATAGGTAGGGGATCCATTGACCAGCAGGGCCAGTTTTTAGGAAGGCAGCGGTGGGCCTAGACTTATGGCCAGCTGTAATCATCCCTAAAATGATCAGTTTTGTCCTAAATTGTATATGTTCATTTTATTGTATTATTAATAAAAGCTATGTTTTAAGATATCTGTGTACTACCTATTATAATATACCATGCGCCTGTCACACAGAGCAGTGTATGTACTGTACGCAAATTCTGAGACTGGATTCACAGGTATTTTAGGCCGTATATTCAGCCTTTTTTTTTTAACTGTTTTCTGTGTTCCCACATATTTTTTTGCCATTATTTTAGCCATTTCTTGGAACAGAACACAAAATGGCCCAGAATATTGTATGGTAACATAGCCTAATTTCCATAATAAGAGGAGAACAAAAAAAGTAACAGCATGACTAGAACCCTTTTATGGCGCCTGATGGACCCAATCTACTTTAATGCGTTCTCTTGTGTTTCTGGAATAGTGTTCACCAACAAAGCCAGCTGGTTATTCACATTTAGTAAAATTATTACCTAATAGAATTTGCTGAGGAAATAAAAAAAATAGACTATAAACGTCTAGAAAAAAAAATGATTAAAAAAATGGGCCAAATAGGAGAAAAAAAATGTCCATAACAGCTGCATAAACTCAGTGGCAACATTAGGTATTATATGCAATTCACAGTTTGCTGGTGCAAATAAAGGGGTATTCCCACCTTACAAAGTTATCCCTTATCCTCTGCGGTCTGATCCACAGTGATCATAAGACTTGGGACACGAATCTCACATTAATATGGAGTAGGGAAGGAGGGGGGGGGTAGCATGTGTACCGCCACTTCCTTCATTCTTTATGGGGGCTGCCTTAGATAGCCGAGTGCAATGTTTGGCTATCCCCATGGCTTCCATAGGGACCCACCACTCCATTGGAACAGGAGACTTCGATACCCAATCTTGAGACCACAGGGGACCCAATGGTTGTACCCCCCATGTTTATATTTGTAAGAAGATGGGAAACCCCCACACCACACCTGAGACCTTCACTTTCATAACCACAGAAATAGAGTCAAGGGTTAAACATTATTTAAAGGGGTGTCAGTGAGGAACTGCCATTAGCTTAAAGGGGTACTCCGGTGGAAAACTTTTTTTTTTTTTTTTTTTTTAATCAACTGGTGCCAGAAAGTTAAACAGATTTGTAAATTACTGTAAATTATTGTAAATCTTAACCCCTTAAGGACCAAGGGTTTTTCCATTTTTGCATTTTCGTTTTTTCCTCCTTGTCTTTGCACCTAAAAATCCATATGATGGCTTATTTTTTGCGCCACCAATTCTACTTTGTAATGACGTCAGTCATTTTGCCCAAAAATCTACGGCGAAACAGAAAAAAAAATCATTGTGAGACAAAATTGGAAAAAAAAAACGCTGTTTTGTAACTTTTGGGGGCTTCTGTTTCTACGTAGTACATTTTTCGGTAAAAATGACACCTTATCTTTATTCTGTAGGTCCATACGATTAAAATGATACCCTACTTATATAAGTTTGATTTTGTCGTAACTACGTAAATCATAACTACATGCAGGAAAATGAATGCGTTTTTATTTATAACTTTTTTATTTTTGCCCATATGGGGCGGTATGAGGGCTCATTTTTTGTGCCGTGACCTGAAGCTTTTAGCGGTACCATTTTTGCATTGATAGGACTTATTGATCGCTTTTTATTCATTTTTTCATGATATAAAAAGTGACCAAAAATGCACTATTTTGGACTTTGGAATTTTTTTGCGCGTACGCCATTGCCCGTGCGGTTTAATTAACAATATATTTTTATAATTCGGACATTTACGCACGCGGCGATACCATATATGTTTATTTTTATTTACACTGTGTTTTTTTTTTTTATGGGAAAAGGGGGGTGATTCAAACTTTTAATAGGTGATTAAAACTTTTTTTTCACTTTTTTTTTTGCAGTGTTATAGCTCCCATAGGGACCTATAAAACTGCACACACTAATCTTTCTCATAGGAAACCAGTGATCGATGATTCTGCCGCTTGACTGCTCCTGCCTGGATCTCAGGCACTGAGCAGTCATTCGGCGATCGGACAGCGAGGAGGCAGGTAGGGACCCTCCTGCTGTCCTGTAAGCTGTTCGGGATGCCGCGATTTTGCCGTGGCTATCCCGAACAGCCCACTGAGCTAACCGGCATACTTTCCCTTTCACTTTAGAAGTTGAACGCCGCGTCTAAATGGTTAATAGCGCGCGGTACCATGATCAATGCCGCGCGCTATTAGCCACGGGTCCCGTGGCCCTGCGTTATAGATTGGGAGCAGACACATGACGTTCCAGTACATCATGTGTCCTTAAGGAGTTAATCCTTCCAATACATTTTATGGGCTGTATACTACAGAGGAAATGCTTTTCTTTTTGGATTTCTCTGATGTCACGACCACAGTGCTCTCTGTTGACCTCTGCTGTCCATTTTAGGAACTGTCAAGAGCAGCATATGTTTGCTATGAGGACAGTTCCAAAAATGGACAGCAAAGGTCAGCAGAGAGCACTGTGATCGTGACATCAGAGAAATCCAAAAAGAAAAACATTTCTTCTGTAGTATATAGCCCCTAAAAAGTACTGGAAGGATTAAGATTTTTTAATAGAAGTAATTTACAAATCTGTTTAACTTTCTGCCACCAGTTGATTTAAAAAATAAAAAAAAGTTTTCCACGGGAGTACCCCTTTAAGTCCCAGTCTTAGATTTTGAGGTTGAAACTTAGATTATTGAGGTTTCTTCTCCAGGCCCTCTTAACTCTTCCATGATCAGGAGTGTGGCTGATTTGGAACAGTAGGAGTGGTGGCCATGATAATCACATTTTGCTAGCGCCCTCCAGTCATAGTATACAGCTCCAGACTCCTGGTCAGTACCACAGGGACCTGTGTGTATTGCCCAGTAGCTGAATACACAGAATGGGTTTCGCTCTTGTGTTAAGGGCCAGATGATGCCTCTTAGACCACTTTGTGATTAACAATACGCTGTGACATGAAACTTCAATCAGCAATCCATTATCTGTGTACACAGGAGTTTGGTTTGGTGTGAATACTTGCCACATTGTGATATTAGGCTGGAAACTTGTCACACGTAATGAATGAACTGCCATTCAAGTCTCCATTGTTCTAGTAATGTTAACCCATTTACACTCAATGATCTCATACACATCACTGCTGCTGCTTTTCATAGGGAAATCAGGGACACAGAAGCCATGCTGGACATCGGTAGCTGGGTTTGAACTTGTGAATAAACCATCATTGGTACAGACCGAACTACAAAGCTTGGTTTAGGGAAAACACATGGGTGATCTTGTGATCTACTATTTCCTCTCAGCTAAAAAAAAAAAAAAAAACATCCTTTTTCATATGATTTCCTTTCCAAAGAATCCCAGCTCCTAGATTCTCACTTTATGACACTAACTTTTTGGACAATTCTTTATTATTTGATGATAAGATGATCCCACAGTGTCCCACTTCAGAGAGCCCCAGCAACAAGATATCATATCTTTGGGATATGATCTTTCTATACCTAGGCCGGTAACCATGACGAGGGGGCAGCACCTACATCTACAGGAAATAAGGTTTCTTCATCATCACAGACAGAGATTCTTTACTGTAAGAGCAGTGAGACTATGGAACTCTCTGCCACATGATGTTAGAAAACAGAAGAAAGACAGAAAAAAAACGGAGCGCTCTCGTATGCTAATGTGCTGTACCTACCTGCTGAGGGGATGCAGCAGTGTAAGCCCAACACTGTTGGGAGGTGTGGATAGAGATCAGTGGATGCAGTGTGCAGCTCTATCTCCCCTACCCATATCCCTTAGGGTATGGAATGATAGACGAAGAATGGGTAGATAAAGGTGGGGAATTTTGTAGAGCGATCCTGCTGTCAAATGACAGACTCAAAACGCCACGGTTGCACAGGACAATTTATTGAAATATTTTTTTGGACAACGCGTTTTGGCGCTCACATGCGCCTTCATCAGGTCCACAAGAGGATAAAAACAATGCGCCCTGAGGTGCCGGCTGTGCTTGAGTGGCTGAGACATGAACATGGGAATAGACCTTTAGGCTGGGTCTCCACTTGGCAAATTTTTGGAAAACTGCCACTACTCTGAGACAAACCACCATTAAAAACGTGATGTGGGATTTCTGGCATTTTTCATTTTGTTTGGCGTTTATTCCTGTGTTTTTTCCGGACACAAAAAAAAAAAGCTGGCAAAAAAACTGAGATTTCCCAGGACTTTGATGGTAAGACATGCCATCAGATCAGTAGGGCTCTGACCCCCAGCAACCCCACTGATCAATTAACTATGTACATATATTCTGAAGTTTCTGTGTCTTGTACTGCAGCTGCCAGGTATGTGGTGCTTCCAACTGAACCCCACCAGTGTGATAATAATGACCTATGCTAAGGATAGGGCATCAAGAATAAAGTCCCAGAAAACCCCAGGGTTGAACTGCTTAATGGGGTACTCCGGCCCTAAGACATCTTTTCCCCTATCCAAAGGATAGGGAATAAGATGTCTGATCGCGGGGGTCCCGCCGCTGGGCATCCCTGCAATCTAGCATGCAGCACCCTCCTGTGAGCACTGCAGGAAGAGCTGGAGGCTCCAGACTTTGAGCCTCAAGCGCTTCCTGCAATGCTCACAGGTGGGTGCTGCATGCTAGATTGTGGGGATCCCCAGCAGCGGGACCACCGCGATCAGACATCTTGTCCCCTATCCTTTGGATAGGGCAAAAGATATCTTAGGGCCGGAGAACCCCTTTAAGAATTATGCGCAGTACTACTGAAATAGAAGTTTCATTATGTTATTTTATTATTAATATAATAATTATGAATATAATATATTACAGTAATTATTAATATAATATATTATTATATGGATATGGGGAAACACTCCATGTAGACATGAAGTACCATAATACACTGCTGGGTGCTGATCTATTAGCGGGATGTGAAGCATCCAGATAATGGTTGATCAGTTTTAAACGGCAGCCTATATTCTGTGGATGGGTATAGGGATAATGTTGGCATAGCTAAGCACACCAGGCTTTATTTTGATACTAGCTGAGTTGCCCGGTTTTTCCTTCCTAATCCTTGTTGTGGAGGAAAATCAACAGAGGAAGCTTTTGACTTCATATCCCGTTCTCATGTATTGTTGTCATATCCCAACCCCATATCCCGACCTCCTATGCTGAACTCCTATCCTGTCCTCCTATCACGACCTCCTATCCTGTCCCCCTATCCCATCCTCCTATCCCGACCTCCTATCCTGACCTCCTATCCCGTCCTCCTATCCCGTCCTCCTATCCCGTCCTCCTATCTCGACCTCCTATCCCGACCTCCTATCCCGACCTCCTATCCCGACCTCCTATCCGGTCCTCCTATCTCGACCTCCTATCTCGACCTCCTATCCTGACCTCCTATCCTGACCTCCTATCCCGTCCTCATATCCCATCCTCATATCCCGTCCTCCTATCCTGTCCTCCTATCCCGTCCTCCTTTCCTGTCCTCATATGTCGACCTCCTATCCCGACCTCCTATCTCGACCTCCTTTCCCATCCTCCTATCTCGACCTCCTATCCCGACCTCCTATCCTGACCTTCTATTCGGTCCTCCTATTGCGACCTCCTATCCTGACCTTCTATCCCGTCCTCATATCCCATCCTCATATCCCGTCCTCCTATCCTGTCCTCCTATCCCGTCCTCCTTTCCTGTCCTCATATTCCGACCTCCTATCCCGACCTCCTATCTCGACCTCCTATCCCGACCTGCTATCTCGACCTCCTATCCCATCCTCCTATCCCCACCTTCTATTTGGACCTCCTATCGTGACCTCCTATCCCATCCTCCTATCTTGACCTCCTATCCCATCCTCATATCCCATCCTCATATCCCGTCCTCCTATCCCATCCTCCTATCTCGACCTGCTATCCCGACCACCTATCCCATCCTCCTTTCCCGTCCTCATATCTTGACCTCCTATCTCGACCTCCTATCCCGACCTCCTATCTCGACCTCCTATCCCGACCTCCTATCTCAACCTCCTATCCCGTCCTCCTATCCCGTCCTCCTATCCCATCCTCCTATCTCGACCTCCTATCCCGACCTCCTTTCCCGTCCTTCTATCCCGACCCGTAATATGTGTACCAGGTATTGAAATATCTCCAGCCATACAGAAGTTATGTGGGAACATACATTTCCCATTGATTTGCATGGGACTTTAAACAAAAACCCCGTCCCTCACAAATAGGGGTAGTTAAATGTTAAATTAACTATCCTATATTTTAAGTGGACATATAAGTAACATGTGACTTTGGTATTGTGCCAAGGGACTGGCGCAAGGCGAATGTGGTGCCAATCTTCAAAAAGGGCTCTAGGTCTTCCCCAGGAAACTATAGACCGGTAAGTTTAACGTGCATTGTGGGTAAATAGTTTGAAGGACTTATAAGGGATTACATACAGGAATACATAGGGGATAATTGTATTATAAGTGATAGCCAGCATGGGTTTACTAAGGATAGAAGTTGTCAAACCAATCTAATTTGCTTTTATGAAGAGGTGAGTAGAAGCCTTGACAGAGGAATGGCTGTGGATATAGTGTTTCTGGATTTTGCTAAAGCATTTGATACTGTCCCTCATAGACGTCTGACAGGTAAGTTAAGGTCTTTGGGTTTGGAAATTTTAGTTTGTAACTGGATTGAACACTGGCTCATGGATCGTACAAAGAGAGTGGTGGTCAATGATTCGTACTCTGATTGGTCCCCGGTTATAAGTGGTGTACCCCAAGGTTCAGTACTGTTGTTTAATTTATTTATCAATGATATAGAGGATGGTATTAACAGCTCTGTTTCTATCTTTGCAGATGACACCAAGCTTTGTAGCACGGTACAGTCTATAGAGGATGTGCATAAGTTACAAGATGACTTGGATAGACTAAGTGTCTGGGCATCCACTTGGCAAATGAGGTTCAATGTGGATAAATGTAAAGTTATGCATCTGGGTACTAATAACCTGCATGTGTCATATGTCTTAGGGGGGATTAAACTGGCAGAGTCACTGGTAGAGAAGGATCTGGGTGTACTTGTAGATCACAGACTACAGAATAGCATGCAATGTCAGGCTGCTGCTTCCAAAGCCGGCAGGATATTGTCATGTATCAAAAGAGGCATGGACTCAAGGGACAGGGACATAATACTCCACCTTTATAAAGCATTGGTACGGCCTCACCTGGAATATGCTGTTCAATTTTGGGCACCTGTCCATAAAAGGGACACTGCGGAGTTGGAAAGGGTGCAGAGACGCGCGACTAAACTAATATGGGGCATGGAACATCTTAGCTATGAGGAGCGATTAAAGGAGTTACAATTGTTTAGTCTTGAGAAGAGACGTTTAAGGGGGATATGATAAACGTATATAAGTATATTAATGGCCCATACAAAAAATATGGAGAAAAACTGTTCCAGGTTAAACCCCCCCAAAGGACGAGGGGGCACTCCCTCCGTCTGGAGAAGAAAAAGTTTAGTCTCAAGGGGCGACACGCCTTCTTTACCGTGAGGACTGCGAATTTATGTAACGGTCTACCTCAGGAACTGGTCACAGCAGGAACAATTACAAAACAGGATTAGATACATTCCTGGAACAAAATAACATTAAGGCTTATGAAGAAATATAAAATCCCATCCCTTCCCCAATATCACGCCACACCCCTACCCCTTAATTCCCTGGTTGAACTTGATGGACATATGTCTTTTTTCGACCGTACTAACTATGTAACTATGTAACTATGTGACCAAGTATTATCGAAATATCTCCAGTTGTTTGGAAGTCATGCAGTAACATATATTTCCCATAGACTTGTATGGGACTTTAAACAAAAACCCTGACCCTGGCAAATTGGGATGAGTAAGGGTTAAATTACCTATCCTGTGTTTGTTGTTGACAAGTAAGTAACATGTGTGCCAAGTTTCATGTTACTATTTTTGGCTGTTTGGACGTGATGCTGGAACATACACACACACACAAGCATACACACACACACATTGAGTTTTATCTATATAGATAAGATCACTTATCCATAGTCTATGCCTTCTTCTGTGCTCATTCGCAACTACTTCATCTGCTGTATAAAATGAATGTGACCTGAGGGCAGCAAGTCACCTGGTCAGTAGTTTACCTTAAGGCTGTAGGTCAGAAAAGTAAGAATTAAGTCAATGACGGGGAGCGGGCTGATCATAGCCGCCCGGACTGTTATCTGTCACTCACCACTGCTGGTAACTACAGACTCTGACAATGCTGCATCAGGCCAGGAGGAAATCTCTTTGTCTAAAGGAATGTGGAGACATGGAGAATGTGACAAATGTACAGATGGGCAGAGGGACAAGTAATACATGGAGCTGTCAGCGGATGCAGAGTGTGTGTCGTCGGACAAAAGTTTCTTATGCAATGACAAGAATTTTGTGAACACTGAAGATGGCTGCAAGGCGGGACGCCTTGCAGCCATCTTCAGTGTTCACAAAATGCAGACTCTGATGTTCTAAACTTTAGATATTCTATCAATGGCAGCTGGTGGTCTTCATCAGATATGTATTATTTAGCTGCATCTATCCTCTCGCCATTGTTTCGGGAAACCGGACAGTGGAACGCAACTTGCTGTCCAGTGCTGTCCAGCATGTCCAACCATCCAGCTTCAAAATTGAGACGCTATATGATTGTGAACTGTCCCATTCAAGGGAAGTAGAGAAGTGGCTCATGGAGGTTGCCGATCAGTGAAGAGATCCATAGGCTCCAGATGGATATTAACAACAGCACAGTATTATTCAGGGAGGCGGTTAGAGACTCAAGGGACTGGATCTCACGCACACGGGCCAAGAGATCACATTTCGAAGGGGGAACAGTTCTCTTCCAATATTTCCCGATCAGGGTTTTGGCAGCCAAAACAATATGAATGAAGAGTTTGAATGGCCGTTTAGACAGGGCCCTATATGAAAGGTGCAGTAGATAGACCAGGGGGTCAAGAGGAACTGCGACATCTTTCATCCTCACATTTTAAAAGACACTTTCATTTTTTTCATTTACAGAACCATAAAATATCCTATTTACATTCAATGTACAATGCTATGCTATTGCATAGAATTGTACAGGGAAATTAGCACACTGATACAGCCTGGCTTTGCCAGGGGAAAGGGTGTACAGGTATGTCCTGTGTCATCTTGGGATTAAAAATGTAATATACAACATAGAAAAAATGAAGAAAAAAACAAACAAACACAATTTTTAACTTTTTTTTTTTTTACACCATTCCAAAAGCAGAGTAAACTCTCCGCCAGGATTTTCATGTAAAGTTGCCCAGTTGCCCATAGCAACCAATCAGATTGCTTCTTTCATTTTTGAAAAGGCCTCTGAAAAATGAAAGAAGCGATCTGATTGGTTGCTATGGGCAATTGGTCGACTTTTCCTCAACACAGGTCTTGAGGAATCTCCCCCATAGTTTATAAGGTTGAAAAAAGACAAGTGTCCATTAAAGGGGTACTCCGGCCCTGAGACATCTTATCCCCTATCCAGATTGCAGGGGTCCCCAGCGGTGGGACCCCCGCGGTGAGACATCTTATCCCCTATCCTTTGGATAGGGGATAAGATGTCTCAGGGCCGGAGTACCCCTTTAATTTCAACCTATATCCCTACTGTGTGTCATTGTTTTGTGCCAAAACTTTGTAAATGTGGCACAAAAAGTTATGAATATGTCCCCCAAAGTGTATTAGAAAGTTCCATGCTACATAAGACCAGGTTGAGGCTGCAAACCATATATATAGACATTTCATTGTAAACTGTATGTCAATCGTAGCATCAGGTTGTGTACCTTTTGCATAATTTAGGGGTTTATACGGTTTTTAACGGTACACCAAACCGTAGTCTACTACGATTTTGTGTCCCGGTCAAAAACCGTATCCAACCTGTATACGGTTATTTTAAAATGGAGTTCTATGGTAACCGTATTGAACCGTATGTGGGTGCGGTTACATCCGGTTTGCACAATACTGTTTTTCATTTTTTCATTTTTATTTTAAATTTTTTGTGGAAATTTAATTAAAAAAAAGAACTTTATTTAAAATGTTGACAAACATAAAACCGTATCTGTTTTTTTTTTAAAGGACAAGTATTAAAACGTATGCAAACGGACATCTGTTTTCAAACCGTATGCAGTTTAAAAACATGAGGAGGCATATAAGGTTACATACGTTTCGGTCCAGTTTGGAGACATGCGTTTTCTGTACAGAAACGGGATACGGGACCCGTATTGCAAAAACGAGATGTGAATGCAGCCAGAGACAGGTCAGTTTTTGATGCACATTTTAACCAAAACAAGAAGTGTCTTCCCCAGCATTTGCTTCTGTCTTGGTTAAAAATAAAGCATGAAAAACTGCATCAAACTGTCCTGTCTGAAGGAGCATGGCAGTAAATATTGACTAGAGACAGGTCTAATATTTGAGAAGGCAGCAGGAAATGCTGAGGGTTGTAGTTCCACAATTGGATAGTTGCTGGTAGCTGACAGTAATCCCCCTGCTATGTCACATCCATTATCACTGTAAATGGTTGGGTAAACAAGCTGTTAGCACGTTTTTCATTCACCTGCTGGCAGGGGGTAGCGAGACACAAGCTTCACAAGATGTTTGGACAGTGCGGGGAATGTTTGCAAGCTACTCACCTGTTTAGCAATGCAGATCTGCCTTGTATTATCAGATAATACCTGGATTACCAGAGTTTCATGTCATTAGATGTTGCTAATCACTTAGCTGACAAATGGTCACACTTCGCCCTTAACCATTTCTTTGAAGACCGTCATTTGCAAATAATAGATTGGATTAACGTGCATGTAGTACGCACAGTGCCCAGCATGCCCAACGTATGTGGAGTATGTTTCAGGATGCCACACAGTATATTGCAGGCCAAGACACATGATACACATTCTAAATCAATATAAGGGCCTGTTTAGAGTATATGGGCATCACTGGGGGGTATGCACTGGCCAGTGCTGTCGGTGCATGCTTTATGTGGTTGGCCATTTATGTGTATGGCTAAAAACTATACGGCCTGACCTGGCTTTTCCTGAGGATAACAGCTGATCACTATGCTGGTTTTAAAAGGCTTTTTTTTAAATTGAGGATTCCTCTTTCCCTTCAAGTACTACTACACTACACCTAGTGCTGAACTGAGTGACTAGACTACCAGAGCATCCTTCAATGGACCCAAGCTGTGACACAATAATGTACTCCTAATATGGGACCTCAGAGGTCTAGCAGAATACAGCCTCATTTGGTACTGACTTCAAAGGGGTACTCCGCCCCTAGACATCTTATCCCCTATCCAAAGCATAGGGGATAAGATGTCTTATCGCAGAGGTCCTGCTGCTGGGAATCCATGCAATCTCGGCTGCGGCACCCCAGACGTCCAGTGCACGGAGCGAACTTCGCTCTGTGCCAGATGACTGGCGATGCTGGGCGGTGGCTCGTGACATCACGCCCTGCTTGTGATGTCCCAGCCACACCCCCTCAATGCAAGTCTAAGGGAGGGGTCATGATGGCCGTCACGCCCCCCTCTCATAGACTTGCATTGAGGGGGTGTGGCCATGACATCACGAGCAGGGCGCCACCGTGACGCCACGAGCCTCCGGCGCTGCACCCAACGCTCTAAAGGAATGCCGGGTGCAGCAGGGAGATCGCGGGGGTCCCGCCGCTGGGACATCTCAGACATCTTATCCCCTATTCTTTGGTACCCCTTTAAAGGGGTACTCCGCCCCTAGACATCTTATCCCCTATCCAAAGGATAGGGGATAAGATGTCAGATCGCCGCGGTCCCGTTGCTGGGGAGCCCCGGGATCCCCGCTGCGGCACCGCGCTATCATTACAGCACAGAGCGAGTTCGCTCTGTGCGTAATGACGGGCGATACAGGGGACGGAGCAGCGTGACATGGCTCCGCCCCTTGTGACATCACGGCTCGTCCCCTTAATGCAAATCTATGGCAGGGGGCGTGACGAGCGCCACGCCCCCTCCCATAAACTTGTATTGAAAGGGGCGGGCTGTGACATCATGAGGGGCGAAGCTGTGACGTAACGATGCTCCGGCCCCTGTATTGCCCGTCATTACGCGCAGAGTGAACTCGCTCTGTGCTGTAATGGTAGCGCAGTGCCGCAGCGGGGATCCCGGCGATCTGACATCTTATCCCCTATCCTTTGGATAGGGGATAAGATGTCTAGGGGCGGAGTACCCCTTTAAGGGGGAACCTGTCATGTTAAAAATGCATTCTGATCTGCAGGTACCATTGTTTTAGAGCAGGGGGGCTAAGCAGATGGATAATATTGTTTCCTGGAAAAAATTCCAAGATAACTTCCCATTAATTCATATATATATCTCTGTCTCTGCTAAGTTAGTAGCCACTGGGGAAGTAGGATGTGGGTTATGCTAGGAATGGTAGTGCCTGATATATAATCCCATGTGACAGAGTGGTAACTAACCAAGTGTTCCTCTGTGACCCCACAACTTGTATGCAAAGTGTAGGAATTAGACCTCTGGGATTCCATGCAACAACTTGTAAACTTTACTCAAGCTTCTGGTGCAATACCAATAATATGCAGTTTTTTTTGTACAGCTTGGAATGTTATAGTTTTTTAGTCAGAATAATTGATATCTGGTCTCTCTCCCTTAAATGGATGCCTTTATAGCAGTTTCTTTAAGCAGAATTTAGCAATCTAAAATGTGATGCACATGTAATGACAAATTTTTGGGTCTCAATATTTACTGAAATTACCGATGAGGATCTTCCCAGGTTGGCTCTCTGTGGTGCTAGGTGCAAAATGTAGACTTCTCTTTACTCACTCAACAGTGGTCCTGCAGCACAATGATTGGAAACACACATCTTGAATACTAAGCCAGCATGAGCAGAGATTTACATAAATAAATCACAAGTTATCCTGGAACTTTTCCCACAAAACTATAGATCTGTTTGCTTACTTCCTGGACTGGAAAAAAAAAAAAACTGGAGAGGGCAAGTTCCTATTCCCCAAATGGGCCCTGCCTTTCTTAATGTTGTCTCCAATGTACCTAAGTTGTCCAAGATCTCCTAAAATGGATCACACTAAAGTCCCATCAAGGAGTCGCCCCCGATGTTTTGGCAAAGTGGGTGAAGATGGACAGGATTTTATTCAATCTTTAACGATTATTCTGACACTCCGCATTCTCTTCTCTCCACCACATCTTCCCCAATGTAAGGTTGGAGGACTCATGTCTACAATTCCAATGCAGGTGCCACATTATATCCCTGCCTCTAAGAATACAACTTATTATATTACTATTTTTGAACCGGGCCTTTTCTATCTCATCCTTCAGGTCTCTCCATATATATGAAAAGTAAACTCAAAAAATTAATCATTAAAAATAAATAAGTAAAGGGGTTATCTTGTAACACAACCCATTTTAAGGGAACCTGTCATCACTTTCATGCTGCATGAAGTCATTGGCACAGTTCCCGGCTGCTTCTTTCACCCCACCAGCCATGATTGAAAGATCTCTTCTTGTTTGGGTTTAGGTAGAGATCTCTCAATCAAGGCAAGCGGAGAAGAGAGAAGTGACTGTCTATGTGTATGTGTATGGCTTTTTAATGTTGTATGGGAATAAAGTGAAGCTAGTGCCAGTTACTACCAGCATGAGTATTACTTTCTCTACGGAACGGTTTTCTGTGCCTGAGGTCCGGGGTGTTTTTCTTCTCCATGTACCTACCATACTTTAGAATAGTGGAAACAGCAATTCAGGGGGTTTAGGTAAAGGATCAGACAAAGTTCTCATTGGAGAATGAATTAAATAGGCATTGTCATATAAACAAACTTTGCACATATAAATAGTACAAGGTAATATAATATATGTTAAGATATATCCTATCAGACAAAAATCTTTCTGAAATCTTCCACTCCGAAAATCAGCTAAGCTTCGTCCTATGTCTGCAATACAAGTTTATGGAGGGGAGAGGGAGGGAGCTTTGCCCACCAGCTTTGGGAGAACTGCAAATTAAAGATAAAGGCTACAGAGCAGAAATCTGCTGAAAAATATAATATACAAGTATTATAATGACCAGAGACAGTGTTGCTTCTCATGTACACTTTATCCTGAAAAGTCACCTGAAATGACAGGTACGCTTTAAACAAATAAACTGTGAATGTGGACAGATGGGTACATTGGGCCAAATTTATCAAACGAAATACACAAAAAATGGGGCAGTGGGAATTTAAGAAATTGACATCTGTTACATTTATGAAAGACCTTACACCATTTTTAATCTTGTTCTGAGACATGTATGACTATTTTAGAAAAAAAATGCATGAACTACTAAAAATTGTGTCAAAGCTTTTATTAACCTCTTGGGGACGCAGGGCGTACAGGTACACCCTGCATCCCTTATCCTTAAGGGTGTACCTGTATGTCCGTGGGAATTCCAGTCTCCACTGTTCGACGGGTGGGGGCCGGACCAAGATGCCTGCTGAGACCCCCCCATGTCAGTGATCGCCGCAAATCGCCGGTCTGAATTGACGATTCCGTCAATCTGTGGCGATTCCGGGTCATACGGGTGACCCGGTGACCCCGAAAATAAGGGATAGGAGTGAGGTGGCAGGGGTGCCACCCCTCCTATCCCTGCTATTGGTCGGTCAGAAGCGACCGACCAATAGCAGATCGGAGGCGGGGGGGGGTTAAAGTACGGTTCCCCCGCTCTGCCCACCCAGTGTAGTCTGGGAAGAGCAGGGGAACTGTCCTGCGAGCGGCGTCGGAGGTCCCTTACTGGCGGTGGGCGACGAGCGGTGGTGAGTGGAGATTCTCCTCTGCATGTGGCGGCAGCAATCCTGCTGACGACAGAAGCCAGTAGGTGAGTTATTGCTTAGCAACATCTGGAGGGCCGCAGTTTTAGATCACTATACAGTGGTCTCTAAACTGTAGCCCTCCAGATGTTGCAAAACTACAACTCCCAGCATGCCCAGACAGCTGTTCGCTGTTTGGGCATGCTGGGATTGGTAGTTTTGCAACATCTGAAGGGCCACAGGTTGGAGATCACTGCGCCGTGGTCTCTAAATTGTACCTCTCCAAATCTTGCATAACTACAGCTCCCAGCATGCGGCTGTCTCGGCATGCTGGAAGTTGTAGTTGCGTGCCAGCTGTTGCATAACTACATTTCCCAGCAGTTGTAGTTTTGCAACAGCTGGAGGTTTGCCCCATATACAGGGTACATTCACACGGGCGGGGGTTTACAGTGAGCTTCCTTCAAGTTTTCAGCTGCGTAAACCCTCGCCTGTGTGAATGTACCCTAAAAACACAACAGTACACTACAGCAGAAAGAAAGTAGGGGGGCACTCACAGTTGAGTTTTGCTTCTGCGGTCATAATTTTCTTTATTGTTTGGTGCAATTACATTCCAAAAATGCAGGATGCCAGGGTCTGCAGGTGACAGGTAAACAGCCGCTTTCACGCTAGACAACGGTGCTTCTTCAGACCACGCCTCTTCCGTTACCTACAGGCAGGTAAATACAACTCTTTCTCGACGGCACGGAAGGTGGGCATTCCCATTAATATAGAAACAAGCTAAAAACATAGAATACATATAGTCCAAGCTACTGCAATACAAAAATAGAAACTAATTATAGAAACACACTCATATCCAGTCTGTTGTTCAGGCCGAGATTACTCTGTGCATTTGTCTTGATAATCCAGTTCCCCTCTCTTTGCAAGAGGGCTTTTTTCATGTCCATGCCATCCGTTGTGTTCACCCTTTCTATCCCAAGAAATTGTAACACTGCATTACAATTCAATCCCAAGAAATTGTAACACTACACTACACTAACACAAAATAAAGTGTAAAACACTACATATACATACATGTACACTCTCCCCTACCCCAATAAAAATGAAAAACATCTCGTACGGCAGTGTTTCCAAAAAAGGGCCACTGACTGTCCAGGCATGCTAGGTGTTTAGCAACAGCTGGAGCCCCCTTGTTTGGGAATCACTGGCGTAGAATATTTTTGGTAGCGGAGGCAACTGCAACGCTTGCATCCGAGTCCACCCCTATGCAATCCCTAATTTAGGCCTCAAATGCGCACGGCGCTCTCTCACTTCGGAGCCCTGTCATATTTCAAGGAAACCATTTAGGGCCACATATGGGGTATTTCCGTACTCAGGAGCAATTGCATTACAAATTTGGGGGGGCTTTTTCTCCTTTTACCCCGTATGAAAAAAAGAAAAATGACACCCCACAGGTCTCTGACAGATTTCGTGAACAGTGGTCCGTGAAAATGAAAAATGTAATTTTTAATTTGCACAGCCCACTGTTGCAAAGATCTGTCAAACGCCAGTGGGGTATAAATATTCACTGCACCCCTTATTAAATTCTGTGAGGGGCGTAGTTTCCAAAATGGGGTCACATGTGGGGGGGGGGGTGTCCACTGTTCTGGCACCACGGGGGGGGGGGGGGCTTTGTAAACACACATGGCCCCTGACTTCCATTCCAAACAAATTCTCTCTACAAATGCTCAATGGCGCTCCTTCTCTTCTGAGCATTGTAGTTCACCCGCAGAGCACTTTTCATCCACATACAGGGTATTTCCATACTAATAAGAAATGGTGTTACAAATTTTGGGAGGCTTTTTCTCCTGTTTCCCCTTGTGAAAATGAAAAATTTGGGGTAAAACCAGCATTTTAGTGAAAAAAATCTAATTTATCATTTTCACATCCAACTTTAGCGAAAATTTGTCAAACACCAGTGGGGTGTGAAAACTCACTTGACTCTCCAAAATCCCATTGTTGCTCCTTCCCTTCTAAGCCCTCTACTGTGCCCGCTGAACACTTTACATCCACATATGAGGTATTCCCTTACTCAAATTCAAAATTCCTTACTCTAGAGAAAATGGCTCTACAAGAACATGTTTCTCCTTCACTTTGCTGCTATTCCTGTGAAACACCTAAAGAGTTAACAAACTTTCTGAATGTCATTTTGAATACTTTGAGGGGTGCAGTTTTTCTAATGGGGTCCATTGTGGGGTATTTCTAATAAGAAGACCCTTCAAATCCACTTCAAACTGAACTGGTCACTGAAAAATTCAGATTTTGAAATTTTCATGAAAAATTGCTGCTGAACTTTGAAGCCCTCTAATGTCTTCAAAAAGTAAAAACATGTCAACTTTATGATGCCAACATAAAGCAGACATATTGCATATGTGAATAAATATATAATTTATTTGGGATGTCCATTTTCCTTATAAGCAGAGAGTTTTAAATTAAAAAAAATGCAAAATTTTCAAATTTTTCATCAAATTTTGGAATTTTTCACCAAAAAATGATGCAAGTATCGCCGAAAATTTACTACTAACATAAAGGAGAATATGTCACGAAAAAACACTCTCGGAATCTGAATAAAAAGTAAAAGCATCCCAGAGTTATTAATGCATAAAGTGACAGTGGTCAGAATTGCAAAAAAAAAAAAAAAAAAAGAGTCCTTAAGGTGAAATTGGTCCCTAAGGGGTTAACTAGCACAATTTATGTGATAAAATATTCTTTGTTTTTTATGACTTATTCCATGTTGTAAGCACTTCTTTTTACAATACATGGGTCTCTAATGCGCTTATAGTGTTTGTTCCCATATGAAAAGCCACAAATATTCTAAAATAAGCTTCCCTCATTGAAGAAGACTTTTTGTGAGAAAGCAGCAGCTTCATTTTACACAGATCACAGAGCTGAAATATTCCCACACGCTGTGATTAAAAAGTAACTAGTGTGTGTAGTAGGGGGCCACTGATCAATCCTGACTGACGTATCATGGCTGGATTAAATATGCCTGGTCACTGAGGACCACACACACAGCAGTCCACCCGGTGGCAGCTATTTTCTTTCCCTAAGTAAATACTGTAGCTGAGCAGAGAAAACCTTACGATTACAAGCAGCCAATTCAGCTATCGGATCCTTACCTAATCTTATCCACAATTTTAAGTGCATATGTGTCTTTCCATGAAAATTATTAAAATACTACATTTTATTCTACAAAATATAAATATAGAATGTTACAATCCTACGTCACTGTTTTCTAACTGGGGTGTCATGTTTTTCCAAACCCTTAAAGGGGTATTCCAGGAAAAAAACCTTTTTTTTTCTATCAACTGGCTCCAGAAAGTTAAACAGATTTGTAAATTTAATTCTATAAAAAAAATATTAATCCTTCTAATAATTATCAGCTGCTGAAGTTGAGTTGTTCTTTTCTGTCTGGCAACAGTGCTCTCTGCTGACATCTCTGTTCGTCTCGGGAACTGCACAGATTAGAAGAGGTTTGCTATGGGGATTTGCTTCTAAACTGGGCGGTTCCCAAGACAGGTGTCATCAGAGAGCACTTAGACAGAAAAGAACAACTCAACTTCAGAAGCTCATAAGTACTGAAAGGATTAGGATTTTTTAATAGAAGTAATTTACAAAACTTTCTGGAGCCAGTTGATATTTATATATATATAGTTTTTTCCTTTAATAGTAACATTACATTGGTATTATATATATATATATATATATATATATATATTGTCTGCAATACATGTTGCATAAGTTGCAGCTTTGCAAATTAGATATCTGGGAAAGCTGGATGGTAAGCACAGTTCACAGTTGCACTGGTTGTAATGTATTGGTTGTCTTCCATCTAAATAGAATAAAATGTATCCTACCATCACTTTTGGCATCTACAAAATCTTTGTTTTATTTTAAGTCCTCTTGTGTTACATATAGGGGTCATTTTTTTTTCTTGCATATTATATTTTATTAATCATTTTTTAAGAAATACATACAAGACTCCAGATACCAATACCACCCAAAAACAAGGGGGACAGGTAAAAGAAAAAAAAATTGATATGTGCTACTTTTTTTTTCCTTCACCTGTGTGTGCACCAGGCGCAGTTTGTCATCATTTATCGTTATGCCAGCTCCTTTAGATGATGCCAGCCAATGTTTATGGAGCTAATATGAAGCACACTTGTCGGTCTGCGCCTCGTCCTGGATTGGGCATTCAGCAAAACTGTGTGACTTTTGCAAAAGTTGCATGTCATAAATCACTGTGTATAGAAAAAGACAAGTGGCACCGGTACCTTAACCGCGCAGCATACCGAGATGGACTAGGTTCGGCTCAGGCGAAAACCAGGTAAGTCAGCAGCGGTGGTGCTAGGACAAATAGTAGCAGTAAGGAATTATATCAACCAAAGACACAGACAGACATCCTGCACTCACCGCTTCAATACTGGTTACACGGTTCCCATCTCTGACTGTACCTCCGACACGGTGGACAAGGGTGGCGTGGGGCGCTCTGAGCGCCCCACGCCACCCTTGTCCACCATGTCGGAGGTACAGCCCGAGATGGGAACCATTTAACCAGTATTGAAGCGGTGAGTGCAGGATGTCTGTCTGTGTCTTTGGTTGATATCATAAATCACTGTGTAAACTGTGCGTCTGGAAAACCACAGCGACTGGATTTGCCTGCGCAGAAAGCCATATACGCCAACAAAAGTCGCATCATAAATGTGGTGAACGCTGTGCACCAGGACTTTGCTAAAATATGGGCCAATTATGGCATAAATAAATGACCCATATAAATTAGAAAATATTATTTTATATTTTTCGATGCATAAGTGCAAAGGTGATATCACATTGCAAACGTTGTAGTTCTCTTTTTTCAGGCATAGTTCATGAACAGACCTAGGAAGTATTGAAAGTTTGGAATTTGTTATCTTTTAGTTAGCCACTAGCTGAGTACCCGGCGTTGCCCGGATTTTCCTTCCTAATCCTTGTTGGGGAGGAAAATAAACAAAGGAGGAAGCTTTTGACTTCATATCCAGTCCTCATATATTGTTGTCTTATCCCAACCCTATATCCCGACCTCCTATCCCTACCTCCTATCCCGACCTCCTATCCCGACCTCCTATCTCGACCTCCTATCCCGACCTCCTATCTCGACCTCCTATCTCGACCTCCTATCCCGTCCTCCTATCTCGTTCTCCTATCCTGTCCTCCTATCCCGATCTCCTATCCCGACCTCCTATCCCATCCTCCTATCCCGACTTCCTATCCCGACCTCCTTTCCCGTCCTCATATCTCGACCTCCCATTTCGACCTCCTATCCCGTACTCCTATCTCGACCTCCTATCCAGACCTCCTATCCCGTCCTCCTATCCGGACCTCCTACCTGACCTCCTATCCCGACCTCATATCTCGTCCTCATATCCCGTCCTCCTATCCCGTCCTCCTATCCCGACCTCCTATCCAGTCCTCATATCCAGTCCTCCTATCTCGACCTCCTATCCCTTCCTCCAATCTCGATCTCCTATCTCGAGCTCCTATCTCGACCTCCTATCCCGACCTCCTATCCCGACCTCCTATCCCGACCTCCTATCCCGACCTCCTATCCCGTCCTCCTATCCCGACCTCCTATCCCGTCCTCCTTTCCCGTCCTCCTTTCCCGTTCTGCTTTCCCGTCCTCCTTTCCCGTCCTCATATCTCGACCTCCTATCTCGACCTCCTATCCCGTACTCCTATCCCGACCTCCTTTCCTGTCCTCATATCTCGACCTCCTATCTTGACCTCCTGTCTCGACCTCCTATCTTGACCTCATATCCCGTCCTCCTATCCCGACCTCCCATCCCGTCCTCATATCCCGACCCGTAATATGTGTACGAGGTATTGAAATATCTCCAGCCGTACAGAAGTTATATGGGAACATACATTTCCCATTGATTTGCATGGGACTTTAAACAAAAACCCTGACCCTCACAAATGTGGGTAGTTAAGGGTTAAATTAATTATCCTATATTTTAAGTGGACATATAAGTAACCTGTGACCAAGTATTATCGAAATATCTCCAGCCGTTTGGAAGTTATGCAGTAACATATATTTCCCATTGACTTGTATGGGACTTTAAACATAAACCCTGCCCGGGCAAATGGGGGTGAGTAAGGGTTAAATCACATATCCTATGTTTGTTGTTGACATATAAGTAACATGTGTGCCAAGTTTCATGTTAATATCTTTAGCCGTTTGGTTTTTGTGGAACATACATACACACACACACGTTGAGTTTTATATATATATATAGATTGAAAGATATCAACTACTAAGGCAATTTTTTACCATTTATAGGTACTGGTTAAAGGCTGATTCACATTACAATTGTGTCCTACTCTTCACGTATTCATCAGCAACTGGGATGCGGAATTATATGTGCATCTACAGGCATGGGCCACATGGGCTTTAATGGCCAAAAAATAGTCAACTAGTAATTTCATTAGGGTTTTTTCCCTCATGCATATAAGTGTATTTCCCAGTACTCAAAAGTGTAGTCTGAATCAAGGAAAATACAATTGATACAAGTGGGAAATGATTCTAACATAGTTATTTATGTGTGGGTCATTTAAAGGGGAATTCCAGGAAAAAACATTTATATATATATATATATATATATATCAACTGGCTCCAGAAAGTTAAACAGATTTGTAAATTACTTCTATTAAAAAATCTTGATCCTTTCAATCATTTTCAGCTGCTGAAGTTGAGTTTTTCTTTTCTTTCTGGCAACATTGCTCTCTGCTGACATCTCTGTTTGTCTCGGGAACTGCACAGAGTAGAAGAGGTTTGCTATGGGGATTTTCTTCTACTTTGGAAAGTTCTCGAGACACGTGTCATCAGAGAGCACTTAGACAGAAAAGAACAACTCAACTTCAGCAGCTAAAAAGTACTGAAAGGATTAAGATTTTTTAATAGAAGTAATTTACAAATCTGTTTAGCTTTCTGTTTAACCAATTTGTTTGATATATATATATATATATATATATATATATATTTCCTGGATAACCCCTTTAAGTCAATGGGACTGGTGCCAGTACACCCACGTATATGTCAGCATTCCATGTGGGCAGGTTGCTGACATATATGTGGAGTGTACAGCACAGTGATGTGAACAAGCCATAACCCAGTACAAAGACAGGCTGCATTCCACTTTCCCCATTCCTCAGTCTCCCTTCTCTTTGCTCCAGCAACCATTTCTGATGACACATCGACTAGTTAATGTTGGACACTGGTCCTAAACTTCATAGTAGGCTGACTTATTTTGTGTAGACCCCCCTCATGTCACAAAGACAACTCCGACCATCTAGGTATGGACTCCACAAAACCTTTAAAGGTGTTCTATGCTATGGTTGTGAGGTGGGGTCTCCACATATTGCACTGGTTTTTCCGGCATTTCTCACAGATACTTTATGGGATTTAGATCTAGGGAGTTTGGAGGCCATGTTTTGCACTGTTGATCAAGTTTCTCAAACCATTTCTGAACGGTTATGCAATGTGACAGGGACATGGAATATTACAGGGACAGGGAATTTGTTTGCCGATAAGAACCATTTGGCCCATCTAGTCGGCCCAAATTATCCTGCTGAATGTTGTCACTGCCATTGGGGAATACAATGGCCATAGAGATGTGTATTTATTTTGAATGTTTAGGTAAGCATCATCAACATGACCGCCAATATCCAAGGTTTTGCAGCAGAACATTGCCCTAAGAATCACACTGCTTCTGTTGCTTTTCCTTCTCCCAATTGAGAATCCTGGTGGCACCTCTTTCCTAGGTAATCAATGCGCACACACACAGGAGCCCACATTATGTAAAATGACGCCCCCTCCCATTGACTTGCATTGAGGGGGTGGGGTGTGACATCATGAGGGGGTGGGGCTCATCACGAGCTCCCATCTCCAGCGTTCGGAACAGTTTGTTCCAAACGCTGAGCAGCGGAGTACCCCTTTAAAGTTATAAGTCAGCAGTAGGAGACATAAAAGTTGCACTCACCCGATGTATAGAAATATAAATAGAAATTGAAGAAACACAGGTGCAGCATACAAGGAATCACAGGCTCCACTTTTGAAGAGCGAGAGAAGCTGCCCACATTATGTAAAAGAAGATGTGTTTTATCAGAGAAGCCAACTTTTTCCATTCCTCCTAGGTCTAATTCCGATGATTCTGCTTATTGCTTAGCGGTGAACAACGATCAGTATGGACAATCTGGCCATATAGTTATAAAGTGACATACATTGGCCATGGACTCCCATTGGATGTTCACCATGTTGTATACATTTTTCTTACATAGGAATGTGTTGTAGACTACTCTTTTTTAATACAATGAAGAAATTGTTATGCAGACTAGTAACCAGCCCAGAATATACCAGATTTAGATGCTTTTGGCATACTGTGGGTGCACAAGGGGGTATTTTACGTGTACATCGGCAGTTCAGGATGGATGATGGCAGCTAACGTTTTCCACTATAGACACTTATGACAACAGGCTCTATTACTAGAATAAGTGGGAACTTCTACTTGTCAGACTTCTATAGCCATCCTGCTGTATGTGTCCAAAATGGGAAAACCGCATCAAGAGTAAAACATTGTCTCCTTTTTGTTAGTATTATATCTCCTTTATATTACGGAATTGAACAGGTTAAAGTTCAGGTGACAAGACTTCCCGCAGCTGCCCCACACCTATCTACAAGCTCATGCTGACCACAGTATTTGTCATGGACTACAGCCAAGGGATAGGTGTGGGCGTAACCACGCGTGTATGCATATTTGGTCTGCCCAGTCCCACTGCCCAGACATGTCTGCCCATCACTCACACTGTATAGAAGGAATTACATAGTAAATGTTGATATTCCGTGCACCTTATCACTGTCCAGTAAATTGGGCACATGTTGTTATTCTGTCAGGCATTATCAGGAAGTATACCGATAAAAATATTGAAGGCTCTGGTTAAGTAAGACCTGCATGTACTGGGGAATAATTTGGAGCGGAACAGCATTTCCTACGGCCAACTCAATATAGTCCTCATTTATACATAGTACCAATATGATCATGAACTGAAATAGCATTGAGTTATCTATTTCGTTTTACAAGTAGCCAGGTGCAAGGTCTATCCATATTCTAATGTAACATGAAAATACTATAAATAACTATACCTACAGGAAACCTATCATATTGAAAATGTAGTTCAACCTGAAAACATGTTATATTATAGAAAGAACTGGGCAGCCTGATATATAGTTTGGGGGGGGGGGGGGGGGGGGGAACTACCAGGTTAACTAGTAATTCATTCTTGTAAATCTCTGCTCATTCAGAGCATTGGTCATGTAGGCAGTCATCATGGTATTGACAGCTATTTGTATATACATTTGCATATAGAGAGAGCTGTCAATCACGGTGGAGGACCACCCACTTGACTACATAGCCCACAATGATATTCACTTGAATAGGCTGTTTGACATTTATCAAGAAGCCTGCGACATTTGATTCATTCCAGCTAATGTTTATCGAGGTAATGTGGTGCCCATTTGTAAGTAAGTCTGGCACCTGGTCCAGATTGGAGTTGATTTTACAGAAAAACCGTGCAAATTTTGCCAAAGTCGTATATCATAAATCGGCGCCTAAATTGTGTGCCTTGCAAACATCATAGCCCAGCCCCCTCACGGCCGTCCCGCTCCCTCCCATAGACTTGCATTGAGGGGGCGGGGGTGACATCATGAGGGGCGGGGCTATAACATCACAAGCTCCCGAAGCCGGCTCCAGCATTCAGAACAGTTTGTTCCAAACGCTGAGCAGTGGAGTACCCCTTTAAAGTTATAAGTCACAGTAGCAGACATAAAAGTTGCACTTACCCGATGTATAGTGGATCCAAATAGAAAGTCTTTATTGAAGAAAGACAGGTGCAGCATACAAGGAATCATGGAGCGAGAGCAGCAGCTCTCAGGGCGCAGGGGCACACTGCTGAATGGCTACTAGTTTTGCATCATCACAGGATGCTTCTTCCGCTACATTGGCCAGAAGAAGCTTCCTGTGATGGCGCAAAACTAGTAGCCATTCAGCGGTTTGCCCCGCATCCTGGAAGCGGCTGCTCTCACTCCCCGCAAGTGGGACCTGTGATTCCTTGTAGGCTGCACCTGTCTTTTTTCATTAAAGACTTTCTATTTGGATCCACTATACATTGGGTGAGTGCAACTTTTATGTCTCCTACTGCCGTCTTATGGATTAATATCTACCTACTATTAGAAGTTAGCACCTTCGACAGGATCCTCAGCATTTATCCTGACTCGCAGGGAAGTTCAGTTGTCGTATGTTACTCAAAGCACAGCAGTGCCTGGTCTGCCGCTTCGTATCTGACTTCATACATTCTATTAAAGTTATCAGTATATTTTTGAGAATGTTTGAAAGGGGACTAAGTGTCTGTGAATCCATCCACAGTCATTTCGAGGAACATATCAGCATTTCTCAATAAAAATCATTTGAAAAAAAAAAAAAATAGGGAGCATTTCATAGTTTGAGAAGTGCTGATCTCTTACAGCTTAGAAAAGGATACAATTTAAAGGAGTATTCTGGCCTTAGACATCTTATTCCCTATCCAAAGAATAGGGGATAAGATGTCTGATTGAAGGGTCCCGCTGCTGGGACCCCCACGATCTCTGTACAGCCCCCGGCACTCTGTGCCGGCACTGCTTCCGAGACCTAGATGTGACATCACAGCCACACCCCCTTGTGAGGGCACACCACGCCCCCTTCCATAGATCCCTAAGATTAGACACCTTTTCCCCTATCCTTTGGATAGGGGATATGATGTCTAAGGCCGGAATACCCCTTTAAATAAGTACTTGAGTAACTTTTCAATACATTGCATTACATTTATTGCGCTTGGTTATAAAACATGGGAAATACAGAAACTAGTTCTGGAAAGATTTAGCTTGCTAGAGACTTTTGGGAAGTCCTATTTTCAGGCATGGATTTTTATGCAATGAAAGGCCGGATTGGCAATGGGGCCTTTCATTTAGCTTCCTAAACAGTAGCCTAGATCACCACTGGATTGCTGAGATAGCTAGTCAATGAGGGGGGAGATTTATCAAAACATGTCCAGAGGAAAAGTTGCCTAGTTGCCCATAGCAACCAATCAGATCGCTTCTTTCATTTTTAAAGGAGTATTCCAGTGCAAAATAATTTAGCCCCTATCCAAAGGATAGGAGATAAGTTATAGATGGCGGGGGGGTTCGAGCACTGGGGCCCCTGGGATCTCCTGGACGGGGCGGCGGCAGTCTGCAGGAAGTGAAGTTTTGTCCCCAGCAGAAAGCCGTGGCAGACATGCCCCCTTCATGTATCTCTATGGGGTACATGGAGGGGGCGTGTCGGCCGCCGCGCCATGTGGGGACTGTACGCCCCCTTTCCAGCACACTGCTGCAGGCCCCGTTCCAGGAGATCCCGGGGGCCCCAGCGCTCGGACCCCTGTGATCTATAACTTATCCCCTATCCTTTGGATAGGGGATAAGTTATATTGCACTACAGATCTCCTTTAACAAAGCCTCTGCAAAATGAAAGAAGCAATTGGATTGGTTGCTGTGGGCAACTTTTCGTCTGGACAGGTTTTGATAAATCTCCCTCTGAGTGTTAAAACGATCTGGAAGTGAGGCTAAGAGGAATCGGACCCTCAGATGGAAGATGAACTGAACGGAAGGCTGCAGCCTCAAAAATGAACTTTGTAACAATTCCCAGTTGTAGCTTTTTACTGGCCACCCAACAAAACAAACATTAAATGTGTTGCACATTGAAAGTTTGTTTTGTTGAGTGGCCGCTGGCAAGCGACTTGTATGGTGGGGGCTAGTTTAAAGTGTTTAGTTAGTGCAGGGCAAGACAGTTGTGTTTTGTTTTATACCAATGTGAATATGACTGCATTTTGTTTTGGAATATAAACTGCAGGAAAAGCCCTGCATTTGAACTGTGTCACTGTCTCAGACTGCTGTTTACTGCCGTTTGCCCATCTCTACCGAGCTAAACTCCCACAGTAGGCACTAGCTGACTGTGTTTAGTTCCATGAAGTCAATGGGACCAATGTCTGTCTAGGCACATATACATAGGTATTCCATTTTGACAGGTTGCCAACATATTTGTGCCACGGAGGGCACGATGGTAATGTGAACACGCCCTAACTCTTTGGAACACAATAAATACAAAACAAGTTACCAGCCCCTGGCTCAAATACGATTTGTTTTTATGGTTGTCTAAACCCATTTTACATGTCCTAAGATAAATATGGTATAAGCAAAGTGTCAGTGAAAGTTTGCTCATTGCACAATTGTAGTTTCCATTTGCTTGCGCACAATGTCACGGTGCATGTCACTTGTCTGTACTCTTTAGTGACGCAGGAGTTGTCCCCCTCTCTCCCTCCCTTTCTGTCCCATTACATTAGCCTCTTGCCAGTCTGCATTCCTGAAAGGCCAAGGAGCCTCCTCCCCAGGCCAGCGTCCAGCCCCCCTCACGCACACTTTGAACGGGCAGGTCTGGGCCTGCCATCCCTATTGTGTCCTTTTCAGGTCAGACACAGCTGAGGGAGCAAGATATGCCAGCAAATAACAGTGCCCTGTAATACTACGAAGGTTGTTTATACCTGTTTATGTCCCTCGTCTCCCAGCAAGAGTATAATTGATAGGTTGGATTGTCATCTTACGTCGGATGCAGCTCACAGTGCACCTTTAAAGTTGAGCTGAGATTGTATCTGGCATCTTAAAACCTTATCACTCTTATTGGAGTGTGATATTCTGGCACGAGCTTGTAAAGAACAAGTCTATTGAGTTCCTCCTGCTAATTGCATAGTGTCAGATTTGAGAGCAGGTTATCGGGGCTGGTACTCTCTAAGCCGCATTCCTTGTATAAAGTCCAATTGTAAGGTTTTATGCACATACTCATTTGTAGATTATTAGAGCCAAAAATAATGGTTCATTACAGAGAGTAATTCGTAAAATACATGTATAGCTGTATACAGTGCTTTATTAGCCAGTTCTGATCCTGTACCTACAGTTGAGTAAGTGAGTGCTCTGTAAAGGTTCCTGCAGTTTCTGTACAGTATTTACAGTATTTTTTTTTTATATCTGTGAGTAAATTGAACCTAATCCTTTGAGCATATTGAAGAATTATCAGCATTTTCCTAAACCCTAGCTTGTTAAGGTCTACTAATCTCTAAAGTGTAACTTGTAAAGCTGACATTAAAAAGTGAGGGTTTTAGTAAAGATCGACCTCCCCTAAATAAAGCTTGGTTCTTCCACTCAAGGCACCAGGGCATAGGGATTGTTTTCTCCTCTATGCCCTTTTTATGGTTCTTGGGCCAATACCATGCCACACAATGCAGAGGGAAGTCCTAATCAACCCACTGTAGCAATGGGTATGGGACCAACTAGAGATGGTTCCCTGCTCTCTAAAGGTGGCCTTACACATTAAGGAGCCCCTATACCTTAAAATAAGGTAGGCTGGACCTGCTGACTCTGGAGACAGATGATGTCAGTGAAGAGAAGAGTCAGGTATGTTGGATTTTTACCACCCCACCTTATTGTTCTGGGAGAGATAAGCCAACCCCAGAGCTGCCTGGCCACAACTTACTCTTTCCCATTGAGAAAACATAAACTTTTGGCTGTGTATGGGGAGGTCAGGACAGAAACAGTTAACGTAAGTGTACAGTCACCTATAGATAGAAGTAGGTTAATGGTTGAACAACTGTTGAGGGAACGTTCATCTGATGACAATCATTTAACAGGTGCAGCCATAGTAATTTTGGTCCATACTGACGGTTACATTTGTTTACATCGACCACACATGACCAATGACTCTGGGCGACCAATGGACAATCTTTCTGTGAATATTCTGAGAATATTCTTTCCCAAAGGATCATTCCTGAATAAAAAAAAACTTTCCTGAACCTAAGATCTTTTGTCTTAATATTGCCTGAAAGTTTCAAACGTGACTGACTTCAGACAATAACAATATGTCATTGGTCGGCTAAAAGGATAGTTCTTTGTAAGTTTTACCCAACAAACCATCACGTTTATTGGTCCCCTTTCATCAGCTTTAATCAAATGTGTATGGGCACCTTAAAAGTCCCTCAGCAACTTCATGGTCTGCCTCTGAGATTTGTACATCACTGACTATTATTTTCAAAGAATGGTTGCACAAGATATATTGAATTGAAGATCATATTGAGATTTTATGTTTTCTAGCTAACTTAGGTACAATTTATAAATCGTACATCAAAGCTGATGCAGTACCAGACATAGCCATGTGAACAAGAGTGGCACTGTCTTAAGAATTATTTTTTTTTTCCCCTAATTTTGTATAGTCACTTTTAACACATTTATGGTGACTGTTAAAAAAAAATGTAAACATATGTCTGTAGGAATACACAAAGCTAAAAAAAAAAAAAAAAAAAAACTGGCTGTGGTTAAATAACTCCTGTAGATTGTAGTAAGCAGTAAAAGATAAGAAATTTATCCTCGTAGGTATTAGAAATGATGGAGATGACAGCACATGCCATCAATGTCTGAAAGATAGGTGGTGGTGGTGAAGATGTCACACACTTCTGGGACCTACATCCTGACTACAGTGCCGCCAAGTCAGGTAGCCTCTGCATTCAGGCATCAAAGAAATGGTAAGGTGGCCATATGTGTGCAGATATACAGTGAACACCCGACCTACGATGGCCCCGACATACGATAATTTCAACATGCAATGGCCTCTCAGATGCCATTGCATGTTGAAGGCAGCATCAACATACGGTGCTTTTGTATGTCGGGGCCATCTCATAAATGGCTATCTGGCAGTGCTGACTGCTTCAGCTGCCGCCGGATAGCCGTTTATGGTGCCGCCCCGTGTGCTCCGGTGATGGTCTCCTACCTGTCCTCGGGGCTCCGGAGCGTCCTCTTCGGGATCCCCTCCATTGCCGGCGCTCTCCATCGTCGTCATCACGTCGCTGCGCATGCCGTCCCGTCATCCAATAGGAGTGGCGTGCGTAGTGACGTGATGACAGCGACGTGAAAGCGACGTACCCGGGCAGCAGAGACGTTCCGGAGCGGCGGGGACACCACGGGGACTCGGCGACAGCGATGGAGGGCGACATCCAGGGCAGCGGTGGGCAGCGGTGACGGGTCCGGAGCGGCGGGGACAGGTGAGTACAACTTCCTATTCTTTACATTGCATGAATCCCTCAACATACGATGGTTTCAACAAACGATGGTTCATGTGGAGCGGATTACCATCATATGTTGAGGGACCACTGTATTCTTTCAAGATTCAAGAAGCTATGGAATCAGCTGTACAACATTGGTGCTATGTATTCACCTCTCCATTTTTTTTCTTCCTGCATGCATCAGTGTACTCGTGTGATTCTCATTTATAGGTGGGGAGCAAATATCTAAGGTAGAAAACCTATAAAAAAAAAAAAAAAAAAAGGTTAAGTATCTAAGGGATTGTAAATCATTCTCTTTTTTACTTTTATGATTGATCAATTGCATTTTCACATCTTTGAATAAAATATACTGTATAAAGAACTCATGGTCAGTATAAAGTCTGAATAAACATTTCACAAACTGGGATCATATTTTACTATTGTCATTCACGCACGCAATTTTATTGGCAGGTCTTGGATATTCAAAAGTACTCCTGCGAGGTTGCATCCCCCTATCTACTGTGCCCCCCCCCCCATATCTAGATTCTTATTGCAATAGATTCAATGAGATATGACACATATTCACATCTTCCTACTCATAGACCCACATCCCAAGTGGCAACTAGGGATGAGCGGATTGATTCTGCCAAATCCGAATTTGTTACGATTTTCAACTAATGCGAATATTGATTGACCCTGAATCACATGCAGTATGCAGCCTATCAGCAGCCAGCCACCCCTGTGATGTCCCAGCCCTATAAAATAGGCAACCATCTTGCGGCCAGTCACATCAGCGTTCTAATACAGAGAGAGAGAGGGATAGACAGCAGTATGTGTGTTACGATTCGGCAGGCTGGATGTGGATCCTCTGTGTCAGCGAGGGATTGGCGTGGACCGTGTCGGTGGACCGGTTCTAGGGTTGCTACTGGTTTTCTCCAGAGCCCGCCGCAAAGCGGGATGGTCTTGCTGCGGCGGTAGCAACCAGGTCGTATCCACCGGCAATGGCTCAACCTCGCTGACTGCTGAGAAGGCGTGGGACAAAAGGACTAGGCAGAGGCAAGGTCAGACGTAGCAGAAGGTCGGGGCAGGCGGCAAGGTTCGTAGTCAATGAGGATAGCAGGAGATCTGGAACACAGGCTTTGGACAACACTAAACGCTTTCACTGGCACAAGGCAACAAGATCCGGCAAGGAAGTGCAGGGGAAGTGAGGTAATATAGACAGGGAGCAGGTGGAAGCTAATTAGGCTGATTGGGCCAGGCACCAATCATTGGTGCACTGGCCCTTTAAATCTTAGAGAGCTGGCGGGGACCGGGACGGGTAAGTGACTTGGGATGCGATTCGCGAGCGGGCGCATCCCGCTATGCGAATCGCATCTCCGCCGGCAATGTCAGTGCAGCGCTCCCGGTCAGCGGGTCTGACCGTGGCGCTGCAGAGAGAGAGACGCCGCGAGCGCTCCGGGGAGGAGCAGGGACCCGGAGCACTCGGCGTAACAGTGTGTTGCACAGAAAAGCATTTTTACAGCAGCCATTCACCTCCCAGTCACATCAGTGTTCTATTGCAGAGAGAGGGACAGACAGCAGTGTGTGTTGCACAAAAAAGCATTTTTACAGCAGCCATTCACCTCCCAGTCACATCAGTGTTCTATTGCAGAGAGAGGGACAGACAGTAGTGTGTGTTGCACAGAAAAGCATTTTTACAGCAGCGATTCACCTCCCAGTCACATCAGCATTCTATTGCAGAGAGAGGGACAGAGAGCAGTGTGTTGCACAGAAAAGCTTTTTTTTTACAGCAGCGATTCACCTCAAGCCCAAATCCAGCCTAGAAGCACTGATAAGGAAGGGAGTGAGATTGAGAGAGAAAATGCAATTTTAGGTGTAGTGCACAGTGACTGTGTGTTGCAGCACTGGTGTGTACAACTGAAAAGCTAATAGTAGCCAGCCAGATAGGTTGAGCAGAGCACTAAAAGCGCATTGTCCGCTATTAAGTTTAACCTGTGGGTAAATTTTCCTCCTGTTAAAGTCTTTAGGGCCTAGATACTGTGAAAGGCCAGGCAAAAGTACACACCTGCTGGTATTGTAGACGAATACTGTTTTTAAGCGTACTGGAGCGCATTGTCCTCCCCTCATAAATGCATACCACATATTTACATCTAAGTGGTGTACTATTTTGTTCCTATTAAAGTCTTAAGGGCCTAGATACTGTGAAAGGCCAGCCATAAGTACACACCGGCTGGTGTTGTAGGCAAATACTGTTTTTAAGCGTACTGGAGCGCGTTGTCCTCCCCTCATAAGTGCATTTCCCATTCGTACATCTAAGTGGTGTACCATTTTGTTCCTGTTAAAGAAGGGCCTAGGTACTGTGAAAGGCCAGGCAAAAGTTGTAAACAAATACTGTTTTAAGCGTAGTGGAGCGTATTGTACTCCCCTCATATACACAATCAGTTTGTCAGGCAGAGAAGTGCCTGGACGTGCACAGAGGAGTGGTAGAGGCCTAAATTAATCAGGCAGAGGTCACCGCAGACTAGGGGCGAGTGGCAACAGGGGTCGCAACGAGAGGCCTGAGCTCCCGGAATCCACTTCATCACAAGCGACATCTGACACCCCCAGTCAACAGTCGGTGGGTTCCTCAGACACAACCCTCAGTTGGCATGGCCCGGGAGCAGTCCCGTTCCTCCCATTGCCCCTGTCCTAAGCTGGTTTCTCCCCCACAGAAGTATCTTATGCTGTGGGTTCAGCTCCACTATTTAGTGAGGACGATATACTAGAGGACTGTCAGCAGCTACTGCCCAACCAAAAAGTGGAGGAGACATCCGCCACTTCCTCCGCTAGGCGGGCAAGTAGTGATGAGGAGAGTGGCGTGGGAGTTGGTGTTGCGAGCGTTTAGGCTCCTGAAGCAGACCCTGTTGAGAAACCAGAGGAGGACATCAGTGACGTGCAGACACAACTCGATGATGATGAAGCCGATCGCACTTGGGAGCCGGGTGCAGAAGGGGCTTCATCATCATCAGTAGAAGAGGATTGCAGGTTGCCCGTGAGGCAGCAGCTGAGCCAGCAAGGTGGTAGCATGGTTGTCAGTCAGCATGGTGGCAGAAGTGGAAAGTCTGGAGCCAAAGAGACAACAGTATGCGCCCACTCATCCAACGGCGCAGAAGCTGAATGTGCTCCTGTCCAAGTTGCTGATGCTGCAGTCCCTCCCTTTTCAAGTGGTGGACTCTGCACCTTTCAGAGAACTGATGGCTTGTGCCTAGCTGAGGTGGAGAGTCCCAAGCCGTCATTTCTTTGCGAAGAAGGCAGTACCAGCCCTGCACAATTTTGTGGAAGAGAAGGTGGGCCAGTCCTTGAGCCTGTCGCTGTGTACCAAAGTGCACGGCAGCGCCAATGTGTGGAGCTGTAACTACGGTCAGGGACAATACATGTCCTTTACAGCCCACTGGGTGAATGTGGTTCCTGCACAGCCACAACAGCAACTTGGACAGGTCACGCCGCTTCCACCTCCATGCTCTCAAGCCGTTGGTCCTGTGACAGTGTGCGACTCCGCTTCCTCATACTTCATGGTGTCCTCAGCCTCCACTGCACGGACAAGTCTCAGTGCCCCTCCAGCATACCATGTGTGCAGGGAACAGTGGTGTCATGCTGTTCTTCACATGGTTTACCTTGGCGAACAGAGTTACACAGGGGAGGAACTGCTAAAAGTCATTCATCAAGAAATCGAATCATGGCTTACTCCACGAAAATTGGCAATGGGAACCATGGTGGCAGACAACAGGAAGAACATCTTGTCTGCGCTGCGACAAGGAAGCCTGAGGCATGCGCCCTGCATGGCAAATGTGTTCAATCTGGTTATCAAGCGGTTCCTGAAGTGTTCCCCCTATCTGGACGACATCCTAACAATGGGAAGGAAACTTTGCATGCTCTTCAGCCACTTGTACACAGCAAAGCACACACTTACACTCCTTGAGCTGCAGCATCCGAATGGTATCTCCCAACATAGTCTGATTTTCCACACGTTGGAATTCCACCCTCCATATATTGGACCGACTATACGAACAGAGTAAAGCCATCACCGATTTCTTGATGATCCAAGCGGATAGGAGGACTCCTCTGTGTAACTTCAATGTCAACGAGTAACAGCTCATATGTGACACCTGCCATTTGCTCAGGCCCTTTGAGGTAGCCACCTTATTAGTCAGTCGACCAGGATTACGGGATGAACAACATCATTCCACTGCTTCATTTACTACAACACGTGTTGGAAACAATGGCTGGTCAGGGAACTGGGGAAGTGGTGCCTACATCTTACAGCCACATGAGCCCTGTGGAGGCTGAACTGGAGGAGGTGGAGGAGGGGGAGGGACACAGTGGTGCACAGTTTAGGTTTTGTGAGATGTGCGGTTTTTCTAGTCATTTGACATGAAAGGAGGAGCAGCTATAGACGGTTGTGAGGAAGGCGAGACAGAGGACCCAAACACACAGTGGCAGTATGCATTGGAAATGGAGGGAGGGAGTCCCTCCGAGTCACTTGCACAAATGGCACGATGCATGCTCACTTGCTTGCGTAGTAACTGCCAAATTGTCACCATTCGGCAGCGGGATGACTTCTGGCTCTCCACCTTATTGGACCCTTGCTACCGGCACAAAATGGGGGCCATTTTTCCACCCACTGAGAGGAAGGACAAACTGACTGTAGTCAGTGTGCCGATGCCTATCTGCGCCATCGTCCATCCTCTCGCAGGTCTGACTCGGGGGGCCCTCTGCGCTCACCTTCCACTGCCATGGCTGCTGGGGAGAGGTGGGGTGGCAAGAGCAATACCAGCTTCATCAGCAGCAGCCTGCGTCTACAGTTGCTGATGAGTAGCTTTCTTCACCGCATAGTGAAGCAACTCATCAGCAGCAGGTAGACCTGGTGCAGGACCTGAACCAGCAGGTGGTGGCATACCTTGACATGACCATGCCAACACGCCTTAAAGATCAGCTGGACTTCTGGGCAGCCAAACTTGATTTGTGGCTGCAACTAGCAGAGTTTGCCCTGGAAAAGCTGTTCTGCCTGGCCAGTAGTGTGCCATCAGAGCGGATGATTAGTGCGGCGGGGCCATAATAACCCCAAGGAGAACTTATCTGTCCACGAAAAATGTGGAGAGACTGACCTTAGTGAAGATGAATCAGGCATGGATCAGCCAGGATTTCCAACCACCAATGCCTGATGCATGAGAGTAGATTGACCATGGTGCCACACCAACACTTCACAAATATGGATAGTAAAAAGAAAAATAGCCAGCACAACAACCTAATACACGGGTGCACACTGCTATGACAGATACAGAGTATACAAAAAAGAGCATTGCAGCAGCACACATTGGTCAAAAAATCTAATGCCAAGTTCTCCTTTTTTCACCCACCTTCGTATTGCCAAACACCACACCACTATGTCCTTTTCAGAACTCCTGATGATGCTGATGCCACCTCCAGGCTGTCTCATTCTGCCACCATATGTTCTCCTCATGCTGATGCCACCTCCAGGCTGCCTCATTCTGCAACTATATGGTCTCCTCATGCTTACGCCACCTCCAGGCTGTGTCATTCAGCCACCATATGGTCTCCTCATGCTGCTGCCAACTACACGCTGTGTCATTCAGCCACTATATGGTCTCCTCATGCTGCTGCCAACTACACGCTTTGTCATTCAGCCACTATATGGTCTCCTCATGCTGCCGCCACTTCCACGCTGTCACATTCAGCCACTATATGGTCTCCTCATGCTGCCGCCACCTCCACGCTGTGTAACTCAGCCACTATATGATGTCCTTATGCTGCCGCCAACTCCAGGCTGCGTCATTCAGCCACTATATGGTCTCCTCTTGCTGTCGCCAACTCCAGGCTGTGTCATTTAGCCACTATATGGTCTCCTCTTGCTGCCGCCCACTCCAAGCTGTGTCATTCAACCACTATATGTCTCTTCATGCTGCCGTCAACTCCAGGCTGTCATTCAGCCACTATATGGTCTCCTCATGCTGCTGCCACCTCCACACTGTGTCATTCAGCCACTATATGCTCTCCTCATACTGATGCCACCTCCAGGCTCTGTCATTGTGCAGCTCTGCGACAGTGATTCTAATAGTGACGCCTCTAATCTGCATGTCATACTGAATAACAATATTATTTCACTAACCCAGCACAAATCCTATATGTGTTACAGCCAGGCAAAGTGTTCTACACCCCTATTGAGGCTCTCTGTGGGCCAGAAATAGTCATTTTTAAAACAGGTCCGTCGCAAATAAATTCAAGCCAAACTGAATTTTTCGGAAAATTCGGCAAGTCGCCGAATCAAATTTTTCAACAATTCGCTCATTTCTACCCACATCTTAAAAATTAGACCTCCTGTGTAAACCTTAACACACATGATCTTAAAGCTTTCTCCACACTTTTTTTTTTTTTTTAAATCAACTGGTGCCAGAAAGTTAAACAGATTTGTAAATTACTTCTATTAAAAAAGCTTAATCCTTCCAGTACTTATTAGCTGCTGAATACTACATAGATAATTATTTTCTTTTTGGAACACAGTGCTCTCTGCTGACATCATGACCACAGTGCTCTCTGCTGACATCTCTGTCCATTTTAGAAACTGTCCAGAGCAGCATATGTTAGCTATGGGGATTTTCTCCTACTCTCGACAGTTCTTAAAATGGACATAGATGTCAGCAGAGAGTACTGTGGTAGTGATGTCAGCAGAGAGCACTGTGTTCCAAAAAGAAAATAATTTCATCTGTAGTATTCAGCAGCTAATAAGTACTGGAAGGATTAAGATTTTTTAATAGAAGTCATTTACAAATCTGTTTAACTTTCTGGCACCAGTTGATTTAAAAAAAAAAGTTTTCCACCAGAGTACCCCTTTAATTTGTAAAGAAGATAGATAACTACTTTGTACCCCTTTAATCTTAGCCAACCCTACAAGTTTACAATCTTAACCAATCCTACAACACCCACTACTGGTTAGGCTGGTGGCTAAGCATGCAATGGCCAATGCATGGACATCATAGGTTTCCATTCTCTGTACCTACCCAGGTCAAGTTACATTTTTTTTCCTGTTTTGCTGTTTTTAACAATGATTGGCAATACTTTAGTCAACAAACCCAGATAGTAAAAAATAATGTGCCAGATATGTCCGAGACAAAAATCTGAATATTTTCCGCCAATATATGATTACTAAGGCAGTCCACCCATGTGATTTCTCAATCCAGATGAACTTCATCATGGGGATTCTGTACGTGTTCAGTGGGCAGTCAGGTTCTTGCTGATGTAGGTAAAAAAAATACTTACTGCTGGAATACTTCTTCAAAGTCTTTCATTTGATCTTTTAGGAAATGTGTATTTTTTTTATTTGCCCCCTTCCTTCTAAAATCTCAACTAGTTAAATTCCCCATCGCTGAGAAAAATGAGAGAGTTACCCCTTGCCAATATCGTCTTAACTAAATTTCATTGCACTGTCTTGTACAGACTATTCCAACCAGTGAAGTAAGGCCTACAATTGTATTGCTTTGCGGGTGGTGCACATTTTTCACTCTCTTAAATGACCTGCATTGCCGGTACAAAAAAAAATGAAGGTGACCTGTGAGAGGGAAAGAGAGGGCAAGAGAGGGAAAATGGTGTTTTAGAGGGAGACATAGAGGGAGCCTTTTCTGCAGACAGCGGTGGAAGACAAAAGGCTGGATTAGCATTCTCACACAGGGATAGATTAGCCAAACTGTTTATTCTGCGTGTTGATTTTAAATATTTAGTATAATTAGCAAGTGAAAGGCGAGGCATTGTGTGCTGCCAGAGAGGAGCGGAGACGACCATGGGGGCAATCGTATGAAGGAGAGAGAGGAGGACTGTAGAGTACTGCTGTACAGACATGAAAACTCCCATGGCACTACAGCCAGCCTCACTATGTACATCTCAATGTTAATATTTACTCCCCTACATATTTTAGAATTTTACCACTAGTGAGAAAAAAATGTATATGTACAGTACAATATATATAAAATTAAGAATTGATCTAACTTTAATGCAGAACTACTGATGCATACGCTGGTGATTCAGGACCACATACCAGTTTCAATCTGGTGGACCTGAGGAAGGCACAATATTGTGCCGAAATGCGTTGTTCCTTTATTATGTACAAATATCGTCTGTGGTCATTCATGTACTGGTTATGCAGCAGCTCCTCTTAGACCCTCCTTTTGTTTCCTGCCCCATCTATTTGCTATTTTTAATGAGTATTTCATCACGATCAAGCAGTTCATCATGACCATTCACAATCAGCAAATTTACCTTATTTCCTACTAAGTTAGAAAATGTACACAATTTAGGACAAAGTCTAGGACAATGCATTAATGGAGCCATGTTTATTTAGTAGGATTTAAAGGGGTACTCCACTGCTCAGCGTTTTGAACAAACTGTTCCGAATGCTGGACCATTTTAGCCCCACCCCCTCATGACATCACACCCCGCCCCCTCAATGCAAGTCTTTGGGAGGGGGGAGCAGAGTACCCCATTAAAAGCTCAGGAAACTACAGCTTGAATTCTAGATAAATAGCTGACTATGTTTGGACCATTAAACTGAATAGTTCTGCTGCAGTATGCCGTGGTATACATCTGCATCATTTTTTTGATGCCAACATATACATACAATGGACTCAAATTAAAAAGGAACCGGCTACCAGTTTAATGGTGCCTGAACCACAGGCAGCATTAACCACTAACAGATTCACTCAGAAACGCTTCAGTATTTCAGATTACATAGTTGCACAGTTCCCTAGTTTAAAGGGGTACTCCACCCCTGGCATCTTATCCCCTATCCAAAGGATAGGGGATAAGATGTTAGATCGCCGCGGTCCCGCTACTGGGGACCCCGGGGATCGCCACTGTGGCACCCCACCATCATTACTGCACAGAGCGAGTTCGCTCAGTGCGTAATGACGGGCGATACAGGGGCCGGAGCAGCGTGATGTCACGGCCCCGCCCCTCATGACATCACGGCCCATCCCCTTAATGCAAGTCTATGGCAGGGGGCGTGGCGACCGCCACGCCCCCTCCCATAGACTTGTATTGACGGGGGCGGGCCGTGATGTCACGAGGGGCGTAGCCATGACGTAACTATGCTCCGGCCCCTGTATTGCCCGTCATTACGTGCAGAGCGATCTCGCTCTGCGCAGTAATGATAGCGGGGTGCTGCAGCAGCGATCCCCGGGGTCCCCAGCAGCGGGACCCCGGCAATCTGACATCTTATCCCCTATCCTTTGGATAGGGGATAAGATGTCTAGGGGCGGAGTACCCCTTTAAGGTTGAAAAAAGATGAGTCCAAGTTCAACCTAAAGCCCTACTGTGTTGATCCAGAGGATCCCCCCCCCAATTTCCTTCCTGACTCCAAAATGGCATCAGAATAAATCCCTGGATCAATGTTCTATTCCATAAATCTAGTATCTATAACCTCCAATAGTATAGTTTTTTAGAAAAACATCTATCTCATATGGAACATCAGCTGTAAATGGGGTTCTGAGTCATCTCCCCAAGTAAAGAAGCTTTTAACCTCTCAAATTGAAAGTAAATAAAAATCTCTGCTCAAAAACACCAAAAACGGTATGAAAAATTAATAAACGACACGGATTGTGGAAAAAATTGGATACCACAACCAAAATTTTGGAAAATAAGAAGAAAATGCCTGATCGACGGAATATGGCTAACCTTTCCTAAAAATAATAGCACATGACCCTGATAGAGTGTTTAACATACAGCTATCTTCCACACACTCCCCATAAACATGCCTGCTCAGTCTGGCAGAGTGTGCATGTTCATTCAATTGGAGAGAGGTAGACAAGCTGCTCACAAAGGCGTATCCCAGGCAGAATAAAGGATAGGACATGCTGAAATCTGAAATGCCAGGTTCTCATTTCCCCATTGTAGGCCATATGGAAATAGCTGGACATCTTCACAACATTAATCTCATGATGACAATTGGATCAATCTGCATAAAATGGTAATAGAAATAAGAAATAAAGACATATTTTGTTTATAAATAGTCACATGAACTTTACCATGATTTAGTGTTCCATGATATATATTATGTATTATGTACAGTGGTCCCTCAAGTTACAGTATTAATTGGTTCCAGGACGACCATTGTATGTTGAAACCATTGTATGTTGAGACCAGAACTCTATGGAAACTTGGTAATTGGTTCTGAAGCACCAAAATGTCATCCGAAAAAAGAAAAAGTGAGGATTAAAGAAAAATAAGTAGATACCTAATAGAGATAAAGCAAATCCTTACATATAAAAGTAAGAAAAGTCTGCTGGGAGCTGTAAATCACTGTCTATGTCAGTGTTTCCCAACCAGGGTGCCTCCAGCTATTGCAAAACTACGACTCCCAGCATGCCCGGACAGCCGTTGGCTGTCCGGGCATGCTGGAAGTTGTAGTTTTGCAACAGCTGGAGACACCCTGGTTGGGAAACAATGGTTTATGTAGAGATCAGTGTCCCAAATGGAGCCGCCCTTACTTGGTGTCCAAAGGAGCAGCTAACCCTGGCACAGGTAAAGAGTAGAGATGAGCGAACCTACAGTAAATTCGATTCGTCACGAACTTCTCGGCTCGGCAGTTGATGACTTTTCCTGCATAAATTAGTCCAGCTTTCAGGTGCTCCGGTGGACTGGAAAAGGTGGATACAGTCCTAGGAGGCTGAACTAATTTATGCAGGATAAGTCATCAACTGCCGAGCCGAGAAGTTCGTGACAAATCGAATTTACTGTAAGTTCGCTCATCTCTAGTAAAGAGTAGTACGGAACTTGTAGTTCCACCCTGTACTGTAGGGGGCGCTACCAGACAGCCAGTCAGTGCATACACTTCAGTAATAGAGGTGATTTACCAGTCAAATGTCCATTCTGATTGGTAAGTTCTTCCAGTTGTGACACGTTTCACAGATCTGGACTGTCCGTACATTGTATGTTGAGTCTGGTTTCAAGTTACAATGGTCCAGAAAATATCACTGTATGCTGAAAATATTGTATGTTGAGGCCATTGTAAGTTGAGGGATCACTGTAATATATCAGCAAGTCTCTGCCTCTATAATAGTATTGGCACCTGTTGCATTAACAGTTTAGGCATAAGGGCTCTCGGGAGGTGACTTATTGACATAGGATATTGCTGCAGAAATAATGGGCTTTGTTACTCCAATAAAGGTTCCAGGAACACTTAGTAGTCAGGTTAGTCCAATAGACAGTAAAAACAGTTAAACGACTAGTTTCACCAATAAAATTTACAGGGGCAATAAGGCGTGTGATTATACAACAGGGGGAAGCACTAAACCTTAATATGGAAATATACCAATAGCTCCTACCCTGCTATACCTAAGCACTCTAAATGTCACCAAAAATATGGGATCAACATTTTGTCATCTTTCCATGTTTTCAGTACCATCATAGAAAACAAAGTAAATATGCTATGGGGTCAAGACAACAAACGTTTCACAGTCTATGACAGTCTATGACAGTCAACTACACTGGCTGGAGAGGTATGTAACCGCTATGAGGTCCTATATGTAAGTAACTACCCCCCCCCCCCCCCCGCCCATACTTCAACTCCCCGACACCAATGTTCAATTTAGTGTACCAGAAATGATTGAATCCATGCTCAGCTTTGGTACTGATACTGTCAACCATGGGTCTCCAATAGGAAGCTTTGGTTTAGAAAACCCAATTTCATCTACCCTGATAGGGAATTCTATGTTAATGGGCGAATCCTGTTTACGTATATTTATCTCTTGGTCAGAATAAGGAATGAATAAATAGAGTGTGTCTCTCTCTGGAGGACCTGTCCTGTCTAACATTAAACACACATCCCATTGAATAGAATAGGCACTGAGCAGTACTAAATTTCCCCTGTGGTGACGCCGCATAGATACTGAACACTCTCTACCAGGTGTCTCCGGACAGATTGCAGCTGATTGTTGGGGGTCCAAGCAGGGAACATTTTGGGATGAGCTTATTATCAAGGGCCGTCACGCCCCTTCCCATAGACTTGCATTGAGGGGGCATGGCCGTAACGTCACAAGCCTCCACCCCGAATTGCCAGTCATCCGGCACAGAGCGAAGTTCTCTGTGTGCATCGGATGTCTGGGGTGCTGCAGGGAAGATCGCGGGGTCCCCAGTAGTGGCCGCCACCGCCGAAGGCACTTATTTTAGTTGCTTAATGTATGTTGATCTAAGAAGAAAGTAGAATTAATCCAGCAGATGTACCCTAGTTATTGCTGCTGTGCCCTTCTAAAAGAACAGCCGTGGGGGGGGATGTAGACTTTTTTTTTTATTAAAGGCAATTCAAGTTGAGCTTGTTTTTTTACGGGTGTAGTTTCTCTTCTCTTTTATTTTGGGCATCTGCAGCAGAACAATAGCTTGCGGTCCAGCGCTGGAGAATCCACAATCATTCAAAGAGAACACAGGCAAGTCCAGGCAGGCAGCGCTGGGCCAGCAGTGTGACCAGGGTGCAGCCAAATCCCTGTAACCCTTTCCCTGCCAGTAACCGCTGTCACAATGACTGTTAAGGAATTCACTGCAAATCTGCCTCCCATTACTACCTGCCTGCAGCTCATGTAAAGGGACGGCCATTACTTTTCATTTACTTTTTATTACTAATCTCTTCTAATCTCGCTTGTTATGTTCCTCCCTCAGTATCCTCTGATTTCCTGACTATCCATTCTAACCGCCCCTTTGCACCTCTGTGCGGATGGTCATCCCAGGATATTCAAGGGTGAACAGACATTTCGTTAACTTTTTCTGTTATTTTTTCTTTCTCGTTTCGTTTTCTTCTTTGCTTGCCTTTAACCCCCCTCCATCCCACCACCACCACCACCTCTAGCCTCCGACCTGTCCCTCCCCATCTTCTCTCAGTACACAGAGTTCTCTCTCAATAGCTTCTCATTCCTTGTAGACTGCAGTCTCAGAACACAGTTAACAAGGGCAGGAGAAGCTTTCATTGTCTGGGACTCCCCCCCCTAAATACCTCCTCTGGTTCTGGGAGACTTATGCAATGGAATCCTCTCCCCCCTCCCTTGCAGTCAGGATGCACTCCAATTATACTCTTAAATGTTTTCTGAATATAATCCAACATTGAATAATAATAAAAGGGGTGACACATTAAGCTGTCGCTGTTCCTTCCTGGCAATGCAGAATTCATACTCAAATTTTGTCATACTTGCTCCAAATATCTGGAGGGTCAATAACTGGTTTGGGTCTTTTTTTTTTTCTATGCTGGAAAGTTTTTAATCATTAACGTTCACATTTTTTCAGTCTGGTCCTGTTCACAAAGAAACTTACTGGTGTTGGGAATTTATGTTTCACTTTTAACAGTGAATAAAAAGCAATCAGTTTTAAATAGGGGCTAAAAGTTGTCAGGTCTCCTCCTTTGCAACCAAAGCAGGGGTGTAGCTGAAGAGAGTACAAATGTAGCAGTCACATATGAGCCCTGGGATCTATGGGCCGAATAACAGTCCATCAAGTTCAACCTAAAACCTTACTGTATTGTTTCAGAGGGAAAAAAAAAACTAAAAACATGAGGCTGATACTAATTGCCCCATAACAAATTCCTTCCTGACTCCAATATGGAAATTAGCATAAATCTCTGGATCACCGTTCTATCCTCATAAATCTAGTATCCATGACCTGTAATATTATATTCTTCCAGAAAAACATCCAGACCCCCCCTTGAACTTGTTTATTGGGTCAGACATCATTACATTATGTGGCAGAGAGTTCCATAGTCTCACTGCTCTTACAGTAAAGAATCCCTGTCCGTGATGATGGTGAAACCTTCTTGTCCTGGTTACCGGTCTAGGTATAAAAAGATCACTAGAAAGATTTCTGTACTGTCCATTCATATACAGGTTAAACAGCCTAAAAAATCAAGAACAACATATTTCATATGCAATATATTTATTGATTAAAGTACAACACTGTAATCGTGTAGCAACTGGTGTGGGCCAGTATTTTTTAACAAGCACAAAAATTAGATAGTATACTTAGGATCGAGCAAGAGTACGGCGTGACTAGTATGTCCCTATCTATTAGCCCTGCCTGACGATACTGTAAGTCCCCTGTCCTAGTGACCTGGGCCTACACTGGAACCTCCTATTGGCCCTGGGCTATAGAGGGGATGCTGAAACAATACTGTGGTGTCGCCAAGATACAGTAGACCGAGGCTAATAGCCCGACAGATCCAATATACAGTATTTGATCTTAGATATCACGCTTAGGTGTTTAGAGGTGTAACATACATGTGGTAAAAATAATAATACAGCATCAGAACCCGAGGGGGGTAGCCAGGGGTATGTAGTAGTATTCACGTTTAAAACCCACAATTGTGTGTGTTGCATAGGTAGAGATATACCTATGCATTACATAGAGATTGCATTAATCCAACGCGTTTCGCTTATCCGTGTGAGTACAGATAGCTCCTCAGGGATTCTCGTGGAGAATACTTGCAGAAATAAGGTCATGGGAGACCGTACATATAGTAGCAATGCATCATCACATGTAGATTGAAGAAGCGTACATTAGATATACTTGTATGGTGATAAGATGAGAGTGACACACTGATCTGGACAGCTGCGTATGAATAACAGTCTAAAAAAGAAGATAGATTGGTGTTATAATGAACAGATAGGTAATTAGGGTAGGTGAAGGAGGAGGGCTAGCCGGAGGTGAGAAGTACCTTGGGTCCGGGTGCTCGGTGACTCCTCCTATTAGGATGTTGAAAAAGAATCTCCACTCTGATATAGATGAAATCGAGTAGGTGTAGATACTGGAGGGATATATAGAGAGATCTGTTGATTAATTATATAAATCGGGGGTGGAGAAGGGGGGGTGGGGAAGGGGAAAAGGGGGGGGAGGAAAGGGGGAGGAGGAAAGGGGGGAGGAGGGGGGGGAAAGGAGAGGGGGGGAAGGGGGGAAAAAGGGGGGAAAGGGGGAGGAGAAGGAGGGAGGGGAAGGAGAGGGAGGGAGGTGGGGGGTGGTGACAGGGGGGGGAGAGGGGGAGGGGTTTTGGGGTGTTGGTATAGTAGAGGTGACAATGGTCTTACCTAGAGATCCCTAGGGCACATGATAGACTGCGGTAACGGGGTCCCAAGGGGAGAGGTAGGGAGAAGTCCAGAAGGTACGGTTCCGGGGCTGGCGGGGAGGCCCAGGAGAAGTAGGATGGTTCTGGTAGCAAAACAGAGAGTTAGGAAGAAAACAGTTGTGCTGACCGGTAACCAAAAACAGCCTAACGCCAGGAACAACACTGTTGGTGTACTGTGTAGTCCCTGAGTGCGTCACCAAGTGTGTGTGGGGGGGGGGGGGGAGAGGGAACGGGGGGGGGGGGGAGGGGGGGGGTCTAAGGGTGGAAGGTATAAGGTAGTTGTAGGTGGTAGATGCAGACCGGTGTAAATAAATGTACAGGCGAGGGTGGGTTGCTGGCCCATCTATGAGATACAGCTCCATAGTCCCATATGCACACAATATGTTTGTGGCTATGATCAAGTGTGGCTATATTCTGGAGTGCCTACAGGTAACCAAAAACGGCCTAACGCCAGGAACAACACTGTTGGTGTACTGTGTAGTCCCTTAGTGCGTCACCAAATGAGGGGGGGGGGGGTAGGGGGAGGGGGGAAAGGGAACGGGGGGGGGGGGCTAAGGGTTGAGGTATAAGGTAGTTGTAGGTGGTAGAGGCAGACAGGTGTAGATAAATGTACAGGCGAGGGTGGGTTGCTGGCCCATCCATGAGACACCGCTCCATAGTCCCATATACACACAATATGTTTGTGGCTATGATCAAGTGTGGCTATATTCTGGAGTGCCTACCTGGTCCCTCAGCGTCCGGGTAGTGAGGCTGTCCGTGCGTCAGTGCGGCATCTACGGGCAGCGCCCGTTTAAGACGCCGCGGGACCGGAAGTAAGCAAATTCAGCCCCGTCGGAAGTGCAGCGCTCCAGCGTGGAGCGCATAGCACAGCGAGCGCTCCGATCGGGACAGGGGTGACGTCATTATAGTCTGTGCGCCTGCGTACAGTGGCTTAAGTGTGAAAGGAGGCGAGATGGCCGTATGATGCTTGATTGAAATAAACATGTATGAGGATGTGTATCTATGTCTGCCTTGGGGGGTGGGGGGGGGGGGGTTTGTGTATAATTAGACAATGCTAAGATAATGGTCAGTATGGTGGAATAAGAAGCCGGGGGAAATTGTCAGTGGAGTGATATGAATGATTAATCAGCGTATGGATGTATGAGATAGAGTATAGAGATATAGGTGGGTGGCCAATTTGATAGTAGAAAATATATATATACAGGTTAAACAGGTAAGATTTGCTGGAGAATTATCCCTTTATCATGTTATCTTACACTTTCCTGTTTTCCGGATTTTCCTGTGTAAATATAGCAGAAAAGAAGGCATTTAGAAGATTGGCCTTTTCCTCATCCTCCTCCACCATTACAACCAGAGAATATTTCTGGGTTCTATGTACTGTCTATGGCTACTGTTCTCTCTGTTGCAATTTTTGCAAATTTTATATGTTTTCTTTAAAAAAAAATGTATTCTTCGCCTTATAATTTTTAGTGCCACCCCACTACTTTCTTGTTTGAGTAGTCTGACCACTTTCCTCTTATCATTTATCGCATCCCTAACTGTTTTGGTTAACCACATTAGTTTTCTCCTATTTCTAACATGTTTATTTTTGTAGGGTATATGTGTCCACAAGGTCTATTGAGGATGCTCCTAAAGGAAAACTGTCACTGAACTCCCCCGCACTAACCAGAGGTACTGGCTGGTTGTGCGAGGGAGGCTGATCAATATGCTGCCTACCATGCCCGGATCCGTCCCACCGTTCTCCCTTTATCTTCATTATTCTCGATATGCAAATGATCTTCTAACTGGCACAGGCGGGGTTACAAGGCTCCATCTGGCACTGTGACATCAGTGCTGCTCATCCGAAGCACCACCCGGCTTATGAATATTCATGCCCTCCCTCCGCCTCTCCCTCTCCTCCCCGCTCTGTACAGGACTCCACTGCGCTGAGGTCACTTCCGGGTGTACACAGAAAGTGACACATGTGCAGTGGAGTCCTGTACAGAGCGGGGAGGAGAGGGAGAGGCGGAGGGAGGTCATGAATATTCAAGTCCTAGTTTAAACACTCCTCCACCCTTTTGGCAATCTTCTCTAGTTGTTCATGCAGCCCTCCCAAACATAGAGCCATGTAAAGGTTCTGTAAATGAGTGCCTGTAGGCCATAGGCTATAGGGCCCTGAGGGAGCCCATAGGCTCCTCTACCACATAAGAGGACACCAAAATTATAAGTGCCCAATGGCAGATTTTTCATTAGGAAGTTATGGTTCTGAACCCAAGCAACATTGGGTTACATTCAAACGTATTGTCTCCTGAAGTGAATTCTTCAACAACTGAGGCAAGATTATTCAAATGGGCCCTGCAACCTATGTCATGGGCAAAATTACCATGAAGCCTTAGCTTTAAAGGGGTACTCCACTGGAAAAAAAAAATATATTTTTTTTTTTAAATCAACTGGTGCCAGAAAGTTAAACAGATTTTTAAATTACTTCTATTTAAAATTCTCTATCCGTCCAGTACTTGTCAGCTGCTGTATGTTCCAGAGGAAGTTCTTTTCTTTTTGAATTTCCATTCTGTCTGGCCACAGTGCTCTCTGCTGACACCTCTGTCCATGTCAGAAACTGTCCAGAGTAGGAGCAAATCCCCATAGCAAACCTATCCTGCTCTAGACAGTTCCTGAAATGGACAGAGGTGTCAGCAAAGAGCACTGAGGTCAGACAGAAAGGAAATTCAAAAAGAAAATAACTTCCTCTGTAGTATACAGCAGCTGATAATTCTGGAAGGATTAATATTTTTAAATAGAAGTAATTTACAAATCTGTTTAACTTTCTGGCACCAGTTGATTAAAAAAATGATAACTTCCCTTTAAGAGAAGTTTGTAAAACATAGATACTCCGTTACTGGATTTCTCCGCAGCAGCATTACGGTTGCTTGCTATGGATCCAATTCTGGGGATCAATGTGATGAGTAATTTTCTATCCAGTGATAGGTGGGTGGTAGGTTGACAAAAATAACAGGAAGAAATATATATATATATATATATATATATATATATATATATGTATATATATATAGTCATAGTAATATGCAGCACACCAAAATCTAGTGCAAAGTGCTTTTTATTCCATGAAGTACAAAAGCGACGATTCGCCGGCCTCACGCCAGCATTCTGGCGTGAGGCCGGCGAAACGTCGCTTTGTACTTCATGGAATAAAAAGCACTTTGCACTAGATTTTGGTGTGCTGCATATTACTACGACTATTACCAAGGAACCAGAGGATCGTGGCTCCAGCATGCGTGCACCCTACCTACAGACCCTCATTTTTCTCGATGTGCTGCTTATTTTTGGAATATATATATATATATATATATGTAAAGTGCAGGAAGTAATTTCTTGCATGACTGAGGGTTGGTCTGTAACAATGAGGAGGTGTATGCATTGCTTACAGATAGAATCTAATTATAGCGATACAGTAACCAAACACCTTTTAATGTATGGCCTTGTTTCCTGTTCCCAGTACCTGTTATTGCTCTGGTACTGAACAAAATATAAAGATATCCAGCGGTAAGAAATTATTCCCCTAGGATAGGGGATAAATGTCTGATTGCAGGGGCTCAGACTGCTGGGACATTTTATGGTAAAGTGAGTGATGGCATTACAACGGACAACTGGTTGCGTAAAAAATAAGCCCTCATACTAGTCTGTGGATGAAAATATAAGGATTAGGATTTTTTGAAGGCGAGGAGGAAAAAAACGAAAACATAAAAATAAAATTTTTATAATTCCAAAATGGGCTTAGTCCTTAAAGGGGAATTCCAGGCAAAAAAAACTTTTTTATATATATATCAACTGGCTCCGGAAAGTTAAACAGATTTGTAAATTACTTCTATTAAAAAATCTTAATCCTTCCAATAGTTATTAGCTTCTGAAGTTGAGTTGTTGTTTTCTGTCTAACTGCTCTCTGATGACTCACGTCCCGGGAGCTGTGCAGTTCCTATGGGGATATTCTCCCATCATGCACAGCTCCCGGGCCGTGACATCCTCATTGAGAAGTTAGACAGAAAACTTCAGAAGCTAATAACTATTGGAAGGATTAAGATTTTTTAATAGAAGTAATTTACAAATCTGTTTAACTTTCCAGAGCCAGTTGATATAAAAAAAAAAGGTTTTTGCCTGGAATACCCCTTTAAGGGGTTAAAGGGGTACTCTGGTGGAAAACATTTTTTTTTTTTTAAATCAATTGGTGCCAGAACGTTAAACAGATTTGTAAATTACGTCTATTAAAAAATCTTAATCCCTCCAGTACTTATCAGCTGCCGTATAATACAGAGAAAGTTCTTTTCTTTTTGAATTTCTTTTCTGTCTGACCACAGTGCTCTCTGCTGACACTTCCAGAGCAGGAACAATTCCCCATAGCAAACCTCTCCTGCTCTGGACAGTTTCTGACACGGACAGAGGTGCCAGCAGAGAGCACTGTGGACAGACAAAAATAAATTCTAAAAGAAATGAACTTCCTTTGTAGCATACAGCAGCTGATAATTGGAAGGGTTAAGATTTTTTAATAGAAGTAATTTACAAATCTGTTTAACTTTCTGGCACCAGTTGATTAAAAAAAAAAAAAAAAAATTATATATATATACACCACCGGAGTACCCCTTTAAAGGGCTATACTGCTCAGAGTTTGGAACAAACTGTTCCGAAACGCTGGAGTCGGCGCCGGGAGCTTGTGACGTCATAGCCCCGCCTCCTAATTACGTCACGCCCCGCACCCTCAATGCAAGTCTATGGGAGGGGGCGTGACGGCTGTCACGCCCCCTCCCATAGACTTGCATTGAGGGGGCGGGACGTGACATCATGATGGGGCGGGGCTATGACGTCACGAGCTCCCGGCGTCGACTCCAGCGTTCGGAACAGTTTGTTCCAAACGCTGAGCAACGGAGTACCACTTTAAAGTGCTCTGAACTTAATTGTTGTACTAAGATTTTTTTTTTTCTAGCACCATTATTCTAGTTACCTCAAGCATTTTAGGCAAGAATTTTGTCACGGGGTCACAGATTCTGTATAGCAGTGGCTTCTGACCTGTGGCTCTGCAGCTGTTGCACAACTACTCAGCTTTGTACTCTGATGTGTATTCCCCTCCACCACCTTCTCCGTCATTTGGATTCTACACTTGAAATAAAAAAAAAGTATCTGATGTATGGAACCAGGGATTGTCTAGTTGGGGAAATATTGGGGTCTTTTGTTCAGAATCCTCTTGCAAAGAGGATCTATAGATCTGGAGGATCTATCCTGTTCTGCTTATAATAATTATAACCATCTTACCTTAGGAACTATATACAGAGCGGGTCACTGAGTGCTGAAGCACATAGGCCCAGATTTATCAAAGAATGTCTACGGTAGAGCTATTTTCCTGTTTATTTGGGTGGTGGGTAGAGATGAGCAAACTTACAGTAAATTCGATTCGTCACGAACTTCTCGGCTCGGCAGTTGATGACTTTTCCTGCATAAATTAGTTCAGCTTTCAGGTGCTCCGGTGGGCTGGAAAAGGTGGATACAGTCCTAGGAGACTCTTTCCTAGGAATGTATAAACCTTTTCCAGCCCACCGGAGCACCTGAAGGCTGAACTAATTTACGCAGGATAAGTCATCAACTGCCAAGCCGAGAAGTTCGTGACGAATCGAATTTACTGTAAGTTCGCTCATCTCTTGTGGTGGGTTTGACTAGCACGGATCTTATTTATCAAGAAGGTGCAGCAGGATGATGAATTTTGCGCAGCTCTGCTGTGGTGGGAAAAGCTCTACCACATACACTTTTTCTAGACGCTTGTTAGGGAGGGAAGTAGACACTTTCCCGGGTCCTGAATTTGGCAGGTTAGGTATTTTTACTTAAAGGGGTACTCCAGTGGAAAACTTTTTTTTTTTTTTTATAAATCAACTGGTGGCAGAAAGTTAAACAGATTTGTAAATGACTTCTGTTTAAAAATCTTAATCCTTCCAGTACTTATTAGCAGCTGTATACTACAGAGGAAATGCTTTTCTTATTGGATTTTTCTTCTGCCACGACCACAGTGCTCTCTGCTGACCTCTGCTGTTCATTTTAGGAACTGTCCAGAGCAGCATATGTTTGCTATGGGGATTTTCTCCTGCTCTGGACATTTCCTCTATAGTATACAGTCACTAATAAGTACTGGAAGGATTAAGATTTTTTTTAATAGATGTAATTTACAAATCTTTTTAACTTTCTTGCACCAGTTGATAAAAATAAATAAATAAAGTTTTCCACCTGAGTACCCCTTTAATTTCACAGAGCTGCCAGGACATTTTTACTTGCATTTTAGATGCTACAATCAAATTTGTTGCGGTGTCTAAGGGGTTAAAGCTGGGCATCACCGTGATCGGTGATGTCTGGCATTAAATATGGGTCCTGGTGGCAGATAGGGACCAGGACCACCCAGCCATGACCGGCGCTCAGCTTCTGAGCACGTGTCATAGAAGGGGAGTGGGACGCTGTCGTCCACAAGAGGTTTAAGGGTGAATTGCGGAAGGTAGAAGTGATTCTCACGCCTACTGGTAGGTGGTGTAGCTTTGCGCCTAAAAAAGTACCTTTGCGCACAATATAGGGACTTTTGACAAAAGTTGCAAATTATAAATTCGTGACCAAAAAGAAAAATTCTATGGGTAGGCAAAAAGAGTGAAATTATCTATATCAAAAGATGCATAAAAGTCGCTAAATATGTTGCTTGCACCAAAACCGACTCATCGAGCATTAAAATAAGCACAAAACCTGTTGCCTGACAGGAGCTTCATCTCATGTGTTTCGATGGCCTGTACGTACTGTATATACTCGAGTATATACGGTAAGCCTTACCTCATCAAGCACAATGCCAAGCATAGGCTCTCTAATCCAACAATGTGGGACCTAACAAATGCTCTTCTTTGTGAAGAAACATTCCCACAGACACTCTCTAAAATATCATAAAAGGTCTTCCCAAAAGAAGGGAGATTATTAATGCCTGGGCGTTTAGAATGCGAATGTGTAGGTGTCCGAATAATTTTGTCCATATAATGGATCTCTATCAAGTACAACTAAGCATGGAAAGGTGATGTGGATGTAGATGGTAACTACTGAACTTATCCAGAATAAGGATAAGCCCTCCATGTGCTTGTCAGAGGTAGGTACCGAGATGAGATCCTCAGACCCCTTGTGAGACCATATGCTGGTGCGGTTGGCCCTGGGTTCCTCCTATTGCAAGACAATGCTAGACCTCATGTGGCTGGAGTGTGTCAGCAGTTCCTGCAAGAGGAAGGCATTGATGCTATGGACTGGCCCGCCCGTTCCCCAGACCTGAATCCGATTGAGCACATCTGGGACATCATGTCTCGCTCCATCCATCAATGCCACATTGCACCACAGACTATCCAGGAGTTGGCGGATCCTTTAGTCCAGGTCTGGGAGGACATCCCTCAAGAGACCATCCTCCACCTCATCAGGAGCATGCCCAGGCGTTGTAGGGAGGTCATACGGGCACGTGGAGGCCACACACACTACTGAGCCTCATTGGGACTTGTTTTAAGGACATTACATAAAGTTGGATCAGCCTGTAGTGTGGTTTTCCACTTTGATTTTGAGTGTGACTCCATATCCAGACCTCCATGGGTTGATACATTTGATTTCCATTGATAATTTTTGTGTGATTTTGTTGTCAGCACATTCAACTATGTAAAGACAAACGTGTTTCATACCATTAATTCATTCATTAAGATGTGTTATCTTAGTGTTCCCTTTATTTTTGAGCAGTGTACTATGTCCCTGTCCCGGGAGTCCATGCCTCTTTTGATACATGACAATATTCTGCTGACCATTGTGGTGTCCCAGCACCAAAGGCTGTTCTGTGGGCTAGAGATTGCCTTGGATACCCTTACTGACTATTTACTGGGCCTACTCTTTCATTATTTCACTTTGCTATATTGTGTGATATTGTCATGTTATGTTATGTATTTCATTGTTCACTGTACCCTTAAAGGGGTATTCCAGGCAAAACCTTTTTTTATATATATATATCAACTGGCTCCGGAAAGTTAAACAGATTTGTAAATTACTTCTATTAAAAAATCTTAATCCTTCCAATAGTTATTAGCTTCTGAAGTTTTCTGTCTAACTGCTCAATGATGATGTCACGTCCCGGGAGCTGTGCATGATGGGAGAATATCCCCATAGGAACTGCACAGCTCCCGGGACGTGAGTCATCAGAGAGCAGTTAGACAGAAAACAACAACTCAACTTCAGAGGCTAATGACTATTGGAAGGATTAAGATTTTTTAATAGAAGTAATTTACAAATCTGTTTAACTTTCCGGAGCCAGTTGATATATAAAAAAAAGTTTTGGCCTGGAATACCCCTTTAAGAGTTCGAGGCAGAGTGACCAGGTGACCTTGATGCCCCAATGGGAGACCCCCAAACCTAGCCCTTATAGTAGTGTAGGGGGAAGAAGAGTCAGTTTTTAGTAGTTTCTAGTTAAGTCGAGTGAGGAGAAGGAGTCAGTGAGAGGAGAGTGGGTTCCAGCTAGCAAGCTGAGGAGAAGCCTAAGGGAGAAAAAGTCTACTAAATTCCACAGCCACGCAAAATCTCAGGAAAAGACCCATGTGCACAGGTTAATTGTCAAAGCCTGGCGGTAAGCAAATGCTTCGTCGGGAAAATCTCTACTTCAGTCAGTCAGTCAAGCTAAAGATTTCAGTCAGTGTGCGCTGCCACTAATCCCCAGGCTGCATTTAATGGCCACAACAACTCCCAACAAGGCGATAGGCTCCCTGGGTTCCACTCTGTCCGTCTCACTGCACAAATGTCTGTGTTGTAAAAGACCTGCTACCTCTACCATCAGTAAAGAGACAGTTATCCGTAACCCGGCATTGGTGTATTTATTACCCCGTGCCTGGCCCAGGAGAAGTTGTCATATCACCGGCCTGTGTAGGTTAACGGTGGCCTGGCGTCACAAACTGACATTTATACCATGCACCCTGCACCTAGTTATCTGAAGCAGATGCACATTGCATGCTGTTCTGTAGTCTATGATCTACAAGTCACCCTTTTCTATTAGTGACTCTTCTAGTTTAACAGCCCCTAAGACATCTGATACATGTAGGTTATTAGTACCCAGATGCATTATTTTACATTTATCCACATTGAGTCTTATTTGCAATGTGGGTGCCCAAACACATTGGGGGACATTTATCATTGTTGTCTTTGGAAAGTGAGTTTTGAAGTAATTTATTTAATTTTTTGCTTTGCTAATGTGCGCCATATTTATCATACTATCAGACGGGTTTGACAAACTTTGTGCATATATGCAAAAAACAATAAACCACTTCAGGACACACTTTTGTATGATTCCTTCTCTTCCTCTGAGAATTTTTTTGCACAATTCGCAGTTGCTCTAAAACTGTGTGACTTTTTAAGAGTGCTTTCCAAAGGTAGTTTTCTAAGCCATGGTTCTTGTGGTGTAGATTTGCGACTTTTTAGCCCGCTTGTAACTTTTTTGTGCGATAACCACCACCACTTTGTAATCTCGTTCAGTTCTGAGCTGTCAGTAGATTTCTAAAATAACTTATTCCAATTTCAGGTGTAAGCTACAATGTTAGTTTTGCACAGCTGGAGAATCAGAGATTTGAGACCACTGTATTACTGCAATCTATTTGGCTCCTATCTGTGATTTTCTGGTATACAACGTCACCCATCGACAATACACATTGAGCACTGTTTACATTGAACATTAAAGGACAATGCAATGTAAATTGATGTTTTATTTTGTTTTATTCTCAAAAACCTTTCTCAGGGACTACAATTAACAGAGCACAGCTACCGGCATCACTACAAATAAGTGTCACCATTAGCTAAAAAGAAGCAGGGATTAACAACCCTGCATACTACAGCTGACTCATGTGGCTCCTATTCTTGCTCCATAGCAGCTCTAGCTATAAATCCTAGTCTAGTAGACATGAAGACAATCAGAGGCACCCCAGGGCGTGAAGCTAAGAAGCAATTCAGGGTTATGGCTTCCTAGCAATACTCCTCCTCACTCCTCTCAGTTATGGAGGCTAGCCACGATGCATTATGCAATACCGACATGTTTGCTCAAACAGAAATACAACCAACTTCTCTTACAGTGGTTCGTAAAACAGCCTTTTCCCATTTCATTCTTTATAAAAAGAATTGTATCCCTCCCCTAAAAGGTTGTCTAATTAAAATGTCCTAATTTAAAGGAGTACTCAGGCAAAAATTAACTTATCCCCTATTTATAGGATAGCGGATAAGTAGCTGATAAGTGGGGGTTTGACTACTGGGACCCCCCGCGATCATCGGGATGGGACCCTGCCATTCTCAGTGAGAAGCATGTGTTGTCTACCGGTAGACGGCACGCGCTCCATTCATTTCTATGGGAACACCGATGATGCCAGAGAGCTGCATTTGGGTTTTTTCCGGCACTCCCATAGGAATTGAGCAGGTGCCGTCTGTTGCTCCTCACTGAGGGCCTGGTTATCCTGCGGATAAGGGATGTTATTTTTTGCCAGAGATCTCCTTTAAAGGGGTTCTCCGGTGCTAAGACATCTTATCCCCTATCCAAAGGATAGGGGATAAGATGCCTGATCGCAGGGGTCCCGCCGTTGGGGACCCCTGTGATCTTGCATGCAGCACCCCATTAGAATCAGTCCCTGGAGCGTGTTCGCTCCGGGTCTGATTACTGGCGATCACGGGGACGGAGCAGTGTGACGTCACGGCCCCGCACCTGTGACAGCTGTCACGCCCCCTCCCATAGGCTTGCATTGAGGGGGTGGAGCGTGACATCACACGGGCTGAGCCGTGACATCACACTGCTCCGTCCCTGTGATCGCCAGTAATCAGACCCGGAGCGAACACGCTCTGGGGACTGATTCTAACGGGGTGCTGCGTGCAAGATCACGGGGGTCCCCAGCGGTGGGACCCCCATGATCAGGCATCTTATCCCCTATCCTTTGGATAGGGGATAAGATGTCTTAGCGCCGGAGTACCCCTTTAATCCACCTTAATGTAACATATTAAGCTGATACAAGGGATTTCCACTTGGAACCCCTCAATATCCTAAAACCCAGATATATAGAGGACCCCTGGGGACTGCAGGCAAGTATGGAGTCCTGCAGTGTTTTATATCCCTGCAGCAACATAACAGTTCCCCGGTTATAGCTGCTGATTCCAGACAAGGTTAACCTGCATTGCAAAGGCACAAGAAAGTAGCCATTTTGTATTTCAGGCCATGCAACGCCTAGATAACAAAGCGCATGTTGCGCTTATATGACAAAAGCGGTGACAGATATGAGACACTTTTCACCATACTTTTCATGTTGTATGCACTTGGCCAATGTCGGGAAGCCGTAAAATAGTGCTGAAATAGGAGACTGTCCAGGGTTGCCAAATAGTTATTGGACCTTTACAAAATTTTGTGCTACTGTGAAGCCAAAGCCAGAACCCTGGTCATGTTTGTGTGAAGCTGGTAAAAATGTACCAACTACAACTCTAGTTTATGATAAATAAAAAATTGAAATTAAAATTAAAAAAAAATATATATATATAATATATATATATATATATATATATATATATATATATTTATGTGTGTGTTTTTAATGATATTGTCCCAGATTTATCAAACTGTGTGAGAGAAAAAGTGGAGAGATTTTCCCACAACAACCAATCATAGCTCAGCTAATGAGCTGAGGTAAAGTGAAAGCTGAGCTGTGATTGGTTGTTGTGGGAAAATCACTCCACTTTTTCTCTCACACAGTTTGATAAATCTGGGCCATTCTATATAAGTAGAGACCTAAGTAGAGACTCCAACTTAGTTGTCCCTATATCATCAATGCCCTAAAAATAATTATTGCAAAATGAATACCAAAAAAGGGGAAAAAATAATAAATATATGCAAAAGAACAGAAAAGCGGCACATGGTACATGGTAAATAATCTGTTACAAAAAGCAATCCAAAATATAGCAGAAATAACTTCTCCATAGACAATTAATCAATAGTGGTAGAGAATCAAAGGCTTAACCAAGAACCCAAAACATTATAATAATAATCCAAATTGGAAGAAAACTTGAGGAGGCACTGGAACTGCAGTTTCACGAAGTTTATTCTATCAGGTCATAGATAGAACTGAGGCCGACGGGCTGTTTCTCGCTCACATGCGCTTAAAGGGGTATTCCAGGAAAAAAACTTTTTTTATATATCAACTGGTTCCAGAAAGTTAAACAGATTTGTAATAATCTTAATCCTTTCAGTACTTATGAGCTTCTGAAGTTAAGGTTGTTCTTTTCTGTCTAAGTAATCTCTGATGACACGTGTCTCGGGAGCTGTCCAGTTTAGAAGCAAATTCCCATAGCAAACCTCGGTTCCCGAGACAGGTGTCATCAGAGATTACTTAGACAGAAAAGAACAACCTAAACTTCAGAAGCTCATAAGTACTGAAAGGATTAAGATTTTTTAATAGAAGTAATTTACAAATCTGTTTAACTTTCTGGAGCCGGTTGATATATATAAAAAAAAGTTTTTTCCTGGACAACCCCTTTAATCAAGTTTTTATATGAGAGGAGTTGGAATCCGATAAAACAGAGGAACTGGAGTTGGAGCTTTAACTTACTGACTCCGCAGCCCTGGCTAATAACACACGTATACATGTAAGCGAGAGAATGCAATGCCAAGATGTCAGACAAGATTTCAATATGCTGGATACTTGTGCGCGAAAAGAGGTGTCTGGCAGCTGCTCGGCCAAACTGAGCGTGCATGTGTATAGAGAGGTCTGTCAGCACTCCGCTTTCTTGACTCTTGGGCCCACTAACACAATATATTCAGTATTGAACAGTCCTCACTATGCACACATCCCTATTTACATGTGAGAGTTAACCGAGCAGATTCATGGTGGCCCTCCAGATGTTGCAAAACTACAACTCCCAGCATGCCTGGACAGCCAACGGCTGTCCAGGCATGCTGGGACTTGTAGTTTTGAAACATCTGGAGGGCCACAGCTTGGGGACCACTGGTCTATAATAACATTTAACTATGGCCGAGCCCTTAAATCTCCTTATATTGTGAAAGCTTTATACCCATAGTTGATTTCTATCTTTTAGTGTTCTGACTATGCTCCCATGACCTTTCCAAGCTAAAATCAAAGTTACTCTTGCCTCACTGACCCCCCCAGCCCCCTTCTCTTCTGAGGTCACACAGGCTATTAAACTTAGGAGGATTTAACCCTTGGTTTCAGACACATTTCCCACATTTCTCTGGTAACCATCTATGTTAATTTCCCTCTCTGCCCCCATTTAACCCTTGGATCCATCAGAAACCAAAAAACTCCAATCTGAGATCAATGCTTACCGCACAAAACCCATGTCTCTATTGCTGGGTTACCACATGCACGCCAATAATATAGCCATATTTTACCTAGAAATGTTATCCACCTGTACAATTCTAACGCGCAAATCTGTTATGTGGGTTATGAGGGTGATATGGTTGGCAGAAGATTGTTGTGAGAACGTAAATGTGCTGTGAATTTATACATGGTATCATAATATCTTTCTTCTTTGTCCATATACAAATCATTGGTTCTGTGAACAGCGTCTGTACATAACTAGGAATTTTTCCCATTTTTTTCTACTGATTTAAAGGGGTATTCCAGAAAGAAACTTTTATATATATATATATATATATATATGCTTTTTGCATCACTGGACTAATACGGCTACTCCTAACTAATCTATATATATATATATATATATATATATATATATATATAGAAGAAAGGACAAGGTCCGGCACTAGGTTGCAGGTAAAAAGTTCTTATTCCTTTATTTCAAGATTCTGCAGTACAGGGTAGAAAGACTGACGCGTTTCGCTAAAGAGCTTAATCGTAGACGATTAAGCTCTTTAGCGAAACGCGTCAGACTTTCTACCCTGTACTGCAGAATCTTGAAATAAAGGAATAAGAAGTTTTTACCTACAACCTAGTGCCGGACCTTGTCCTTTCTTCTACAAGTGAGTAGCCGGAGGCGGTATCGGCCGGTCTACGGCACAGGTTCGAGGTGGGCATGCACGGGGTGAGCGACTCACAAATCAGCCTTGATATATATATATATATATATATATATATATATATATATATATCAACTGGCTCCAGAAAGTTAAACAGATTTGTAAATTACTCCTATTAAAAAATCTTAACCCTTCCAATAATTATCAGCTGCTGAAGTTGAGTTGTTCTTTTCTGTCTGACAACAGTGCTCTCTGCTGACATCTCTGCTTGTCTCGGGAACTGTACAGAGTAGAATAGGTTTGCTATGGGGATTTGCTTCTACTCGGGACAGTTCCCGAGATACGTGTCATCAGAGAGCACTTAGACAGAAAAGAACAACTCAACTTCAGCAGCTAAAAAGTACTGAAAGGATTAAGATTTTTTAATAGAAGTAATTTACAAATCTGTTTAACTTTCTGGAGCCAGTTGATATATATATAAAAAAAAAGTTTTTTTCCTGGATAACCCCTTTAAGCGAAATAAAAAAAACAAAGACAAACAAAAAGTTTCCATTATATTATTTTTCTGTCCATCTGTGCAGTTTGGGGATCTGTAAAAGGCCTTTGGGACCCCATGGTTTGTTACAACATTCCATAAAAGGGAACCTGGGGCTGACCGGGCATGGACACGTCAGGTGAGTGAAGAAAGGGTTTATTTAAAATAATGCAATGTGTTTCGCCCGGCTTTCTTCACACACCTGACGTGCCCATCCCTGGTCATCGCCGCTGAAACCCACCGCTCTCTGGAAGTCTTCAACTGGTATTGTTCGTATGGCTGGGGAGGATGCAGACAGGGCTTAACACTCACCCACGCTGACCATTGTTGTATGTGAGCTCACACAACCGCCTCCGGTAAGAGTTCCTCAAAATCATTTTTGAACCTTACAACGGCGGTTTTACGCTATGGAGCGCACTCCCCTTTTTTTTTTTTTTTTTTTATAAAAGGGAACCCGTCACAATGAAAATTTTGCCTTATCTGCAGGGATGATGTTATAGAGCAGGAGGAGCATATTAATATATATTTTTATAAGAGAAGTTCTAGGATTACTTTTTATTTATTTATTTAACTCTCTGCTCATTGTGGGATAAGTAGTCATGTGGGTGGTCCTACTTAGTGATTGATAGCTCTTTATGTACACTTCTACAGTGGGGGTCAAAAGTTTGGGCACCCCAGGTAAAAATGTTTTATTAATATGCATAAAGAAGCCAAGGAAAGATGGAAAAATCTCCAAAAGGCATCAAATTACAGATTAGACATTCTTATAATATGTCAACAAAAATTAGATTTTATTTTCATAATTTACACTTTCAAAATAACAGAAAACAAAAAAATGGCATCTGCAAAAGATTGGGCACCCTGCAGAGTTAATATCTTGTACTGTCCCTTTGGAAAGTATCACAGCTTGTAAATGGTTTTTGTAGCCAACCAAGAGTTTTATAATTCTTGTTTACAAAAGTCTTCCAGTTCTTTGAGATTTCTAAGCTGTCTGTCACGCATTGCTCTTATAAGGTCTATCCATAGATTTTAAATTATGTTGAGGTCAGGAGATTGTGAAGGCCATGGCAAAACCTTCAGTTTACGCCTCTTGATGTAATCCCCCGTGGATTTCAAGGTGTGTTTAGGATCATTATCCATTTGTAGAAGCTATCCTCTCTTTAACTTCAGCTTTTTCACAGATGGCATCAAATTAGCATCCAAAATTTGCTGAAATTTTATTGAATCCATTTTTCCTTCTACTCGTGAGATGTTCCCTATGCCACTGGCTGCAATACAACCCCAAAGCATGATTGATCCACCCCCATGCTTAACAGTTGGACAGAGTTTCTTTTCATTAAATCCTGTTCCCCTTCTTCTCCAAACGTACCTTTGCTCATTCCGGCCAAAAAGTTCAATTTTAACCTCATCGGTCCACAGAACTTGTTTCCAAAATGCATCAGGCTTGTCTATATGTTCATTTGCAAAGTTCAAACGCTGATTTTTGTGGTGAGGACGTAGAAGAGGTTTTCTTCTGATGACTCTTCCATGAAGACCATATTTGTACAAGTATCTCTTTATAGTGGAATAGTGTACCACAACTCCAGTGTCCGCCAGATCTTTCTGGAGGGATTGTGCAATCAAACGTGGGTTTTGAATTGTTTTTCTCACAATCCTGCGAGCTGTTCTGTCTAATATTTTTCCTGGTCTTCCAGATCTTGCTTCAACTTCCACTGTTCCTGATGACTGCATTTCTTAGTGACTTTCCGAACAGAGGATATTGACATCTGAAAACGTTTTGCTATCTTCTTATAGCCTTCTCCAGCTTTGTGAGCGCCAACTATTTTCAGTTTCAGATTTCTAGACAACTGCTTAGAAGAACCCATGGTGCTGATTGTTGGGGCAAGGTCAGATGAGTCTGGGCATTTAAAACCTTTGAGATTGACATCACCTGGTCTTCCCAGATGATGATTGAGAACAATCCATGACACTGGAAGGTCTCAGCTTTGCAAAGGGGGCAGTGCATTCTATAAATTCTGCAGGGTGCCCAAACTTTTGCAGATGCCATTTTTTTGTTTTCTGTTATTTTGAAAGTGTAAATGATGGAAATAAAATCTAACTTTTGGTGACATATTATAAGAATGTCTAATCTGCAATTTGATGCATTTTGGAGATTTTTCTATCTTTCCTTGGCTTCTTTATGCACATTAATACAAATTTTCACCTGGGGTGCCCAAACTTTTGATCCCCACTGTATATAGTGAGCTGTCAATCACTGAGTAGGACTGCCCACATGACTACTTAAGCCAGAATGAGCAGAGATTTACATAAATAAATGACATGCTATACTGCAATGAATGGGGCTGATAAGTGTCCTTTCAATGTAGTGTTCCCTATCTGGTAACTCATGTGAAACCTGTGAGTCTCTGGGCCCACCTGCATGTTATCTACGAGAGATGCCATAGCACATAAGCATTACCAAGCTGGTCACAGCATTACTAGGATTTGGCACTTTTTTTCGAAATATATGACTAGTAGTTAATGGGGTATTCCAGGATCTTTTTTTTATTTGACTATGCTACAGGGGCTGTAAAGTTAGTGTAGTTCATAATATGGTGTCTGTATCTGTGTGTGGCGGTTTTCTCACAATTCTTATGTGATTTTCACTCCAATATTTTAACAGCATACAAAATGACTTGTGTCTCGGGATTTCCCAGCTTGCAGTGCATCAAGACCTGACATCACAAGTCAGGTGATCAGAGGGAGTCTGTCCTGCTTCAATGGGTGTTCTTTTTTTTCTTCAATGATGGGTTCATTTTGCAACAGCTGTAGGCACCCTGATCAGGAAACACTGATGTATTGCAAGTGTTCCAGTGGGTGGGGTGGCTGATGGGTGGGAGGGAGGAAAGTGACCTCATACTTACAAGCATGGAACTATGGGATGTGTAGTTTAGGGAACAAAATTCAACAGGAAATACCCAGTTCTGGCAGGTACGTACTACTAAAATCACCTTATGGCGAATAACCCCTTTAACATTAGGATAAACTTGAGTATATTATTATTTGGCTTGTTCTCCAGCACCTGATTCCCTGCATATTTGAAGTTGCAGATCCGCATTTGCAAAACCCACAGTAAGGGGAGGGTCACCACATATTTCCTGCTGCAGATGCGCCGAGCAGTCATAAGAGTGAGCTCCCTGCTGCGGATGGGAGCTCTGGGTGTCCGATCGTAGTGGCGGATTTCCCACCAGCAGTCATGATCGGACACACATAGCTACCCAGATGCAGCAGGGAGCTTGCTGTTATGACTGCTGTCGGGGCATTCACAGTGTGTAATACGCTGCCAATGCGCTCCGTGTTACCCTACCCTTACAGATTTTACAAATGCAGTCCCATACACAAGGATTGCCTTGTAAAATCCACAGCAGATCCAGCATGTGTGAATGCACCATAAACTCAGTGTGGTTCAACACCAACTACTTATTCGAAAGTGGCTTGCAACCTACAAAAGTTTAGGAAGCTCAGTTTATTAACCCACACTAAATTTTTATTGGGTATTGATAAGGGCATTAGTGCCAAGGGCATTCATAAAGATGGAACTATGAAGACTCCATAGTTCATTCCATAGAAATAATACAGTTTCAAAAGGTTGAGAGAGAGTACTTGTGTATGGAGTAGAGATGAGCGAACTTACAGTAAATTTGATTCGTCACAAACTTTTCGGCTCGGCGGTTGCTGATTTTTCCTGCATAAATTAGTTCAGCTTTCAGGTGCTCCCGTGGGCTGGAAAAGGTGGATACAGTCCTAGGAGACTCTTTCCTAGGACTGTATCCACCTTTTCCAGCCCACCGGAGCACCGGAAAGCTGAACTAATTTATGCAGGAAAAGTCAGCAACCGCCGAGCCGAGAAGTTCGTGACGAATCAAATTTACTGTAAATTCGCTCATCTCTAGTATGGAGTATGGTGCTTTTTATGTTTTATGGGTAGGTATGCTTGGTTATCGCAGTATGTTTATCTTTATCTGCGAGTTGTTGGGTCTGGCCTGAATAATCTGCTGTTGATAGATCTTAAACTACTGATGTTTGTTTCTTTTTATTATAATAAATATACAAATAAAGATGCCAAAACGTATTGTAATTAATTTAAAGAAAAATGCATTTATTTTAATCCATAGGAGAAAATTCAATGTCCATTCAAGAGTGCTGTCCTTCAATCTTCCCAGTATTCAACCCTGATTCCCACCCCAATTGAAATTGCATAACAATGTTTAAGCCATTCAAATAGGCGGTGAACAGTCATAAACTCCTCATTGTTCCCTGGTGCCAGCTCTATTCACATACACACACATACACATGCACATTTGTTCCCCTTCCACATATCAGAATCCAAGTGAAGCAAACTACTTAACTCTTAACACCAGAGGAGTACGCAACACTTTGAGGACTCTGGCAGCAAAAGCTTAAACATATTCTTAAGAATAGACTTTTATAACTCTGAAAAATGGTAGCAGCACCCATTCACGTACCACCCAACATATATATATATATGTATCTGACAAGGTTTGTTCTGACATCCAACCAGTAGGAATATGTAAGATCCAACATGGAAAATAACCTACGCTCCCCATCAATTTGCTGGAGGTCAGTACAAACCACGTCAGATGAAGAGAATACATTGCACATTATTAAGAATTGATCATTTCATGATTTCGTATAATAAAACATATCTTGCTCAAGCTGTTCACCAAAGACCAGAAATGAAGTCACAATAAAAGAAATAGCGTTTTCAAAAAACATACTTTCTTTTTTGTTTTGTTTTTCTGTAGAAAAATAAGTACAAAAGTTTGATATTTTCTTTGTCTTTATACTAAGTACTGTACATTTGATTGAGAAATAGGGGAAGGGTCTTCTCCATGTCCAGAGTTCATGCTGTCCTGTAGACCATTTCCCCCTGGATTCGGTAAAGATGCTGTCTCACATTGGAGGTTCTATATCCCTTTTGTTAGACATGTAAACGTCTGAACGTCTTCCTCTTTACACGAGTTCAACGACAGATAAATGTAAATATAAAATGTATTGGTATATCTATATGTAAGTCTACAATGTACACACGTCTTACAAAGTCCAAGATGGTGCCATTATTGTAAATAGGAACCCATGGAGTTCCAGTCATTCAGTCCTGGGGGGAATTCTTCATTGAGATCGAACAGCTGATCTAGGTTGGAAGAGTTTGAAATGTAGTCATTCCTGTCCTCGTCCCATGGGTGCTGGAGAAATGAGGTGGCCAGGAATGTTTCATCAAAATCCAAACTGTTCTGAACTGCTACTTGGTCCTGCCCCATAGGATACCACTGCTGAGGACAGTCAATGTGCTTACCGTGGACTGTGAGGTCAACAGATTGGCTGACTGGGCTCAGCGGTGGAGTCACTTCTAGGTCCTCAAATGCAGAGAAGTTGTCACCGATGTTTGATTCAAAAATGACTTCCCAGTCAAAATCTCCTTTTAGGGGTCCGAGTTCTGTCTGGTCGTCATGGGATAGCATAGGAGAACTGGATAAGCGGGGAGCTTTAAACATCCGCTTAGGCAATGGCTGCTTGCGCTTGTGACTTTTGTTTTCCACCATGTTCCATACGTGTTCACCATTCCAGTTTTGTTCACCGGTGGCTTCCTCAAACTCCTTCAACAGCTGATGGGACTCGGTGCTTACACTCAAAGGCCAGACAGAACCCATATTATTGTCGGTGGAAGTGGAATGGGCGCCGGCAAAGGCTGGGTGAATCTGGACAGGTGGCAGTCGTCTCTTCTTAATGGCACCATTCATAAGGCGGTCAGCGTATTGGGGATCGATCTTCCAAAACCCACCTTTTCCTGGCTCATCTTTCTCACGAGGAACTTTAATGAAGCACTTATTCAGAGATAGGTTGTGTCTGATAGAATTCTACATAAGGAAAAAAAACATCAGAGAAAAGTTAATATTATTATACTGTCTATCTATACATCAATGTATTTGTGTCTGTTTTTGCCATTAACTGCATAACATTTTGTTACAAAACACCATGTTTACCAAAACGATGCAAAAATTTTGCTTTTTGCACCACTCAAGCCAAAAGTTGGGAGGGATAAGTTTACATGAGAAACCAGGTGGGTGCGGCCAAAAACTTTAAACAGAATTACCAAATACTAAAGCCAGAAAACGGAAAATTTGTATTTAAAACTAAAACAGCTCCTTTCATTTTTAGGAGGCAGGTGCCTTTTATTAAATTTGGTTAAAAGTATTTCAACATTCTTTTTTTTTAAGTAATTTTTTTCACTTTGGAAATTTTAGCAGCATCCAGTAAAGTAAAATAAGCATCAAAATGGTTACATTCCGATTTTTCTCCCTTTACCCTAAGTCCAGCCCCTCCTATCCCCCCCAACTACAGGGATCCCGGATCTTCCTGATCCGCTATTTACTGTTTAATGAAATTTAACAAGGGGAGAAAAAACGACACGGCCCCCACCTCCTCTTTTCTATTCATCTCCCTCCATTCTCGGACTCTGGATGCTTATTGCTTTGGCCAGTTAAACATATTTATCATTCTTGCCTCAGCGGTCTCCATCCTCACCACCTGTGTGTGTCTGGGACGCCCCCCACCACCAATGTTTAATTAAACTAGTAAAGTTGGAGGCGAGCTGGGGGATTCGCTTTCATTATTCGCCTCCTACACACTTTATGGTTTTGGAGGCATGTTTTCTTGTTTGGGCACAAAACAGATTAGATAGATGGTAGATAGATAGATAGATATGAGATAGATATGAGATAGATAGATAGATAGATAGATAGATAGATAGATGATATGTAGGTAGGTATGTAGACAGACAGATAGATATGAGATAGATAGATAGATAGATAGATAGATAGATATGAGATAGATAGATAGCTATGAGATAGATAGATAGATAGATATGAGATAGATAGATAGATAGATAGATAGATATGAGATAGATAGATAGCTATGAGATAGATAGATAGATAGATAGATAGATAGATAGATATGAGATAGATAGATAGATAGATATGAGATAGATAGATAGATAGATAGATATGAGATAGATAGATAGATAGATGATATGTAGGTAGGTATGTAGACAGACAGATAGATATGAGATAGATAGATAGATATGAGATAGATAGCTATGAGATAGATAGATAGATAGATAGCTATGAGATAGATAGATAGATAGATAGATGTGAGATAGATAGATAGATATGAGATAGATAGATAGATAGATAGATAGATAGATAGATATGAGATAGATAGATGATATGTAGGTAGGTATGTAGACAGATAAATAGATATGAGATAGATAGATATATAGATAGATATATAGATATGAGATAAATAGATAGATAGATAGATAGATAGCTATGAGATAGATAGATAGATATGAGATAGATAGAAAGATAGCTATGAGAGAGATAGATAGATAGATAGATAGATGTGAGATAGATAGATATGAGATAGATAGATGATATGTAGGTAGGTAGACAGATAGATATGAGATAGATAGATAGATAGATGACATGTAGGTAGGTTGGTAGACAGATAGATAGATAGCTATGAGATAGATAGATAGATAGATAGATAGATAGATAGATAGATAGAGGATATGTAGGTAGGTAGGTAGGTAGACAGATTGATAGATAGATAGATATGAGATAGATAGATAGACATATAGATGATATGTAGATAGATAGATAGATAGATAGATAGAGAGATAGGTTATATGTAGATAGATAGATAGATAGAGATAGATAGATGATATGTAGATAGATAGATAGATAGATAGGTTATATGTAGACAGATAGCTAGAGACAGATAGATAGATGATATGTAGATAGATAGATAGAGACAGATAGATAGATGATATGTAGATAGATAGAGATAGATAGGTTATATGTACACAGATAGATCAGTAGATAGATATATTTGTTTAAAGCGGCAAGGGGGGGGGGGTTGCTTCTAGTTTCCCCCTTTCCGGTAATCTCCTCCTCCCACCTCACTGTACAAGATTTCCCCCATAAACCAGTCTCGTCTGGTCCCTCCCAAGGACCATCTATTACCGTGAGACAATGCATTGTCAGGGCCACACAGATTCTACAGAACAGGGGGAGGGAAGGAGCTGACATCCACCATCTAATAGTACACTGATATATGGCGGTGTAGTTACTGACCCTGTATAGGAACCTCCTTTGACCCTCCATTGTTGCCCACACATACTAACAATTGTGTTGCGCTTTTGCAGAAACGCTGGACCTTAAATGTATGGCAAATTTGGGAATGAACAATTGACTGCCTCCATCTGATGGATCACAGGGGTTAATGTAACACTCGTGATGCTGTGGGAAGCACAATGTGCAAAATAGTTACTCGGGAGTCACGGAACTAGAGGATAATTATACCCAGGGGAAAGGGGTAAGGCAGAAAGATGCCAAGTGCATGCCTTATTGCCTCAGGACCTGCATCAGTGTCATATAGTGTCATAGTGTCTTATGGAGACGAGTAGATGTCGGCATATAGATGTGATGCCCCCATGCAGTTTATATTAGGGTTCCCCTACCTGTCGCTCTCCAACTGTTGCAAAACTAAAACTACTGCTGTAAGTGCATGATGGGAGTTGTAGTTTTGTTACAGCTGGAGAGACACAGGTTGTGGAAGAGTGGTCTATACCATGATTAAAGGGGTTATCCAGGAAAAAACGTTTATATATATATATATATATATATATATATATATATATATATATATATCTCAACTGGCTCCAGAAAGTTAAACAGATTTGTAAATTACTTCTATTTAAAAATCTTAATCCTTTCAGTACTTGTGAGTTGCTGAAGTTGGGTTGTTCTTTTCTGTCTAAGTGCTCTCTGATGACACCTGTCTCGGGAACTGCCCAGTTTAGAAGCAAATCCCCATAGCAAACCTCTTCTACTCTGTGCAGTTCCTGAAACAAGCAGAGATGTCAGCAGAGAGCACTATTGCCAGACAGAAAACAACAACTCAACTTCAGCAGCTGATAATCATTGGAAGGATTAAAAAAATTTTAATAGAAGTAATTTACAAATCTGTTTAACTTTCTGGAGCCAGTTGAAATATATAAAAAAACATTTTTTCCTGGATAACCCCTTTAACTCAATGTATGTCAAACTAACGTATGAGATATTCTTAAGTATTTTTGGCTATTTACCTGCCAAGTGGGGTCTGCGTGCCGGAAGTAGCAGAAGTTATCTGTGATCCACTTGTAGATGGCCGAAAGTGTAATCTTGCTCTTCTTGCTCGCTTGCATTGCCATGCATATGAGGGTGGCATATGAGTATGGTGGCTTAACGTGCGGGTTGGTCTTGTAGTCAATCTCCTCCAGAGGTTGGAGACCCAGGTGGGCCGCCCTTGAGGTAGAAGATGATGTAGGCTTTCCTGGGGTGTGAGGCATTCCTAGGCAGGCAGGATCAGCTGCCAGCGGTGAGCAGGGGGCAGCAGAGCCTGGCAAATGACGATACCCATTAGAGTCTACAGATGAGGAGGGGGTCTTGCCCACATTGGCATTGATAATGGAAAATTCTTGTAGCCACTGAAGACTGGTCAGACTGTCGTCCAGGTTCACTGAGCTGGAGAGGGATTCTTGCCCTACTTCACTCTCTGCCTGGTAGGCCAGCCAGTTGTCTGCCATGTCTGAGGGCACAGGAGTGGGGATATCGAACATTCAGGAAGCCACAGTGGTCCGAAGACTTTTCCTGAAACAAAATAAACAAGTGTTAGAGAAGAAAAGCAATGAAGCGAGAATAGATTAAAGGGGTATTCCAGGAAAAAACGTATATATATATATATATATATATATATATATATATATATATATATCAACTGGATCCAGAAAGTCAAACAGATTTGTAAATTACTTCTATTAAAAAAATATTAATCCTTCCAATGATTATCAGCTGCTGAAGTTGAGTTGTTGTTTTCTGTCTGGCAATAGTGCTCTCTGCTGACATCTCTGCTTGTCTCGGGAACTGCACAGAGTAGAAGAGGTTTGCTATGGGGATTTGCTTCTAAACTGGGCGGTTCCCGAGACACGTGTCATCAGAGAGCACTTAGACAGAAAAGAACAACTCAACTTCAGCAGCTCATAAGGAATGAAAGGATTAAGATTTTTTAATAGAAGTAAATTACAAATCTGTTTGACTTTCTGGAGCCAGTTGATACATATATATATATATATATATATATATATATAAAGTTTTTTTTCCTGGATAACCCCTTTAAAATTGAAGTCACATACGGTACACTAGTGTGCACTAGTCTCAAACTAGTCCCAAAGTCCCAGCCTTTACCTGCCGGGGGATGTTGTAGTTTGGAGACCAATGTGTATGTCAGTGTTTCCCAACCAGGGTGCCTCCAGGTGTTGCAAAACTACGACTCCCAGCATGCCTGGACAGCCTTCGGCTGTCCAGGCATGCTGGGAGTTGTAGTTTTGCAACACCTGGAGGCACCCTGGTTGGGAAACACTGGTGTATATAATTGAAGTCCTTACAATAAAGCATTCATTAGGAAATACATTCTAGTCATAGTGATATAGTAACATAAAAAAAGATCTATGTCCATCCTGTTTACCTATCTAGTTTTGATCCAGAGGAAGCCAATTGTTTTTTCTTCTTCTTCTGGATCAACACAGTAGGGTTTTAGGTTGAACTTACTGAACTCTTATAAACACCAATGTAAATGATTCGGATAACTGCAATATAAACCAGAGTATCGCCACTTTCTCCATGTTTTAGGAAATGTTTATACATGGCGGAGATGCTGCAGATTTGTTGCGGATTTAAAAAAAAAATATATAAAAAAATAAAAAACGGACATAGATCTGTGCCGTGTTGCAAGTACCAACCTACAGGGCTGAAAAGGATCTGATCTACTCCGGAAAAATCTTACTTCATTGCTTACTCTGTGTCGTGATGGAAGCTGTGATGCTGCGATATCTACAGCAGCGTTTCCCAAGCAGTGTGCCTCCAGCTGTTGCAAAACTACAACTCCCTGCACGTTGGCTGTCTGGGCATGCTGGTGGTTGTAGTTTTGCAACAGCTGGAGGCGCACTGGTTGGGAAACAGTGATCTGGAGACACATAAGTTGGGGAATAGAAAGTACCAGTGGGTTGTCAGTGCTGAGAGTTGTAGCTTTGCAAAAGATTGGGGAACACGCTGCTTTACATGTTTGTCCACCCCCAACCATGCCAAGCCCTAGGTGCCCTCCTTGCCCTATATCAAGGGGTCAAGTCCTGCAGGAAAGCATGGGAACTGAGTCCCTGCACTTTTTCCACAGCAGGAACACCATTCCCATTAGCAGGACCAGCCTTTGAGTGGAAGTCATGGGTGAGTTCATTCACTTTTCTTTTTTCCGGGACTGCTTATATCCATTATATATATATATATATATATATATATATATATATATATATATATAAATATATATATATATATATATATATATATATATATACAGGGCTCAAGTCCTGCAGGAACTCATGGGAACGGAGTTCCTGCACTTTTTCCACAGAAGAAGTACTGTTTCCATTAGCAGCCCTCGGGTGGAAATCTTGGGGGAGTTCCCACACTTTTTTACCCCAAGACTTGACCCATATATATATATATATATATATATATATATATATATATATATATATATAGTCCTATAAGGTACCTGTAGCGATCCCTGAGCAGGTAGCAGCACTATGGATGAATGGGTCCCCTTACCTGATTGATGGCTGATCAGGAGGCTACAGGGTGGGCACGAAGCTTCCAGAAAGAGCCGTAGAAAAGCCAGGAGCCTCCGATGAGTTATTGCCAGCTCTTTTCTTATCTGCCACCGTCTGCTGCCAGGCATTAAGTACCAGCGGCGCTGAAAGGCTTCTCCGGGAACTATGGCAACGCTCCGCCCATGTAAACAGCTTCCAGCGTTGTGATTGGCTGCTGAGTCTCCATGGAGAGCGCTGCCGGGACGCCACGCCCCTCTCCTCGGTGGTTCAGCGCTGTGTCTGGCAGGAGACGTGGTTGGTATGATGGCATGTACATGGTGAGGGGCAGGAAGGCAGACATGGGGGGAGGAGGAGGAGGAGGGGTTCTTCCTTTTTACCCTCAGGACTGGACTTCAGTCTTCCCACAGAGTTATTCAAATATGTACGTGTAGAATGTCATACCTGCTGGGGGCGCTGTTGCTGCTTGTGGGGGGGGTCTATTGCTGAGCTATGGCTTGTGCCAACAGGAAGCCCCATGGCATGACCTGGCATCAGTCACCGTTAGTAATTCAGAGCATTTCCATTTATGGAGGGGCAACATTGACCAGCCATCTCTTTGGCTCTGTACACGCTGGGAGTTGTAGTTTTGCAACAGCTGGAGGCACCCTGGTTGGGAAACACTGCCCTAGCTGTTGGAAAACCACAACTCCCAGCATGCACCGACAGCCAAAGGCTGTCGGTGCATGCTGGGAGTTGTAGTTTTGCTACAGCTGGAGAACCACAGGCTGGAAATGATTTCCCCAACTTGTGGCTCTCCAGCTGTTGCAAAACTACAACTCCCAGCATGTGGCTGTCTGGGCTTTGCTGGGAGTTGTAGTTTTGCAACAGGTAGGAGACCCTTGCCATAGAGCAGTAGTCTCCAAACTGTGGCTCCCCAGCTGTTGCAAAACTACAACTTCCAGCATGTTGCTGTCCAGGCATGCTGGGAGTTGTAGCTTTAAAACAGCTGGAGGTCCACAGTTCGGAGACCACTGCAGCAGACAATGCAGTCGATTAATAAAATAAAATTTCGATTGATCGGCCAATATCGCCAAGCAATTTTTTTATTTTCTGGTGGCAAAGTCGTCGCCAGTTATACGGTAAGTTGACTTGCCATGTTTGTGGTTAGGGTTTGGCAGTTTTACAGTAAGTGGGAAATCTTTCCTCCCATACGGGCGCTGAGTCTGGCCTCATTTGGACTTTCTTAAATAAGACTCTATTCACACAACTTTTTTTTTTTTTTAAATCAACTGGTGCCAGAAAATTAAACAGATTAGTAAATGACTTCTATTAAAACATCTTTACCCTTCCAGTACATTTTAGTGGCTGTATGCTACAGAGGAAATTCTTTTCTTTATGAATTTCTTTTTTGTCTTGTCCACAGTGCTCTCTGCTGACACCTCTGTCCGTGTCAGGAACTGTCCAGAGCAGCATAGGTTTGCTATGGGGATTTTCTCCTGCTCTGGACAGTTCCTGATACGGACAGAGGTGTCAGCAGAGAGCACTGTGGACAAGACAAAAAAGAAATTCAAAAAGAAAAGAATTTCCTCTGTAGCATACACCTGCTAAAATGTACCTGAAGGGTAAAGATTTTTTTTATAGAAGTCATTTACAAATCTGTTTAACTTTCTGGCACCAGTTGATTTAAAAAAAAAAATGTTTTCCACCGGAGTACCCCTTTAATGTAAAAATGTTTGCTTTTTTTGTTACCTGTTCACTTTTATTAAAGGGGTTCTCCAGTGCTTACACATCTTATCCCCTATCCAAAGGATAGGGGATAAGATGCCTGACCGCGGGAGTCCCGCCGCTGGGGACCCCCATAATCTTGCACGCGGCACCCCGTTTGTAATCAGTCCCTGGAGCGTGTTCGCTCCGGGTCTGATTACAGGCGACCACTGGGCCGGCGGCGTGTGACGTCACGCCTCCGCCCCGTGTGACGTCACGCTCCGCCCCTCAATGCAAGCCTACGAGAGGGGGTGTGACAGCTGTCACGCCCCCTCCCGTAG